>NW_024080715.1:3016132-3300588 GCF_003009895.1 Hyaena hyaena | reverse complement strand
TTTTTTTGTGTGTGTGCCAGTTCTGATGTCTTTTATTTCCTTTTGTTGTCTGATGGCTGATGCTAGGACTTCTAGCACTGTGTTACACAACAGTGGTGAAAGTGGACATCCCTGTCATGTTCCTGATCTCCAGGGGAAAGCTCTCAGTTTTCCCCATTGAGGATGATGTTAGCTGAGGGCTTCTCATAGATGGCTTTTAGTTTAAGTAAGTTCCTTCTATCCCAACTTTCTTGAGGGTCTTTATTAAGAAGGGATGCTGTATTTTGTCAAATGCTTTTTCTGCTTCTATCGACAGGATCATTTGTTTTTTATCTTTTCTTTTGTTAATGTGATGTATCACATTGATTGATTTGTGAATATTGAACCAGCCCTGTAACACAGGAATGAATCCCACTTGATCATGGTGGATTATTCTTTTTATTTGCTGTTGCATTCCATTTGCAAGTATCTTGTTGAGGATTTTTGCATCTGTATTCATAAAGGATATTGGCCTGTAGTTCTCTTTTTTTGCTGGGTCTCTGTCTGGCTTGGGAATTAAAGTGATGCTGGCTTCATAGAATGAGTCTGGAAGTTTTCCTTCGATTTCTATTTTTTGGAATAGTTTGAGAAGAATGGGTATTAGTTCTGATTTAAATGTCTGGTAGAATTCCCCAGGGAAGCCATCTGGCCCAGGACTCTTATTTGTTGGGAGATTTTTGATAACTGATTCAATTTCTTCAGTGATTATGGGTCTGTTCTGATTTTCTATGTCTTCCCGTGTGAATTTTGGTAGTGAGTTTGTGTTTAGGAATTTGTCCATTTCTTCTAAGTTGTGTAGTTTGTTGGCATATAATTTTTCATAGTATTCCCTGATTGTTTATATTTCTGAGGTATTGGTTGTAATAAGTCCCTTTTCATTCATGATTTTGTCTATTTGGGTGCTCTCTCTTTTCTTTCTGAGAAGCCTGGCTAGAGGTTTGTCAATTTAGTTTATTTTTTCAGAAAACCAACTTTTGGTTTCATTGATCTGTTCACCTGTGTTTTTGGATTCTGTATTGTTTATTTCTGCACTGATTTTTATTATTTCTCCTACTGGGTTTGGGGTGTTCTTGTTGCTTTCCTTTTAGTTCCTTTAGGTGTGCTGTTTGATTTTGTACTTGCGCTTTTTCTAATTTCTTGAAATAGGCCTGGAGTGCAATGTGCTTTCTTCTTAGGACTGCTTATTACCACATCCCGTAGAGTTTGGATTGTTGTATTTTCATTTTCCTTTGTTCCATATATTTTTAAATTTCTTCTATCATTGCCCGATTGGCCCATTCATCCTTTAGTAGGGTGTTCTTTCACCTCCATGTTTTTGGAGGTTTTCCAGACTTCTTCTTGTGATTTCAAGTTTCATAGCATTGTGATCTGAAAGTGTGCATGGTATGATCTCAATTCTTTTATTTTTATTGAGGGCTACTTTATGTCCAAATATGTGATCTATCTTGGAGAATGTGCCATGCACACTTGAGAAGAAAGTGAATTCCATGGACTCAGGATGTAGAGTACTAAATATATCAGTCAAATCCATCTGGTCCAATGTGTCATTCAAGTCCAATGTTTCTTTCGTGATTTTCTGTCTATTTATCTATCCATTGCTGTAAGTGGAGTATTAAAGCTCCGGGGTTTTTAGCACATTCTTATCCAGAAGACTGTTTCTGTTTGTGATTAATTGTGTTATGTATTTGGGTGCGCCCATATTTGGTGTGTAGACAATTATAATTGTTAGCTCTTCCTGATGGATAAACCCTGTAATTATTATATAATGTCCTTCTTCATTCCTTGTTATTGCCTTTACTTTAAAGTCTAGTTTGTCTAATATAAGTATAGCTAATCCAGCTTTCTTTTGACTTCCAGTAGCATGATAGATATTTCTCCATCCCCTTACTTTCAATCTGGAGGTGTCCTCCAGTCTAAAATGAGTCTCTTGTAGACAGCAAATAGATGGATTTTGATTTTTTATCCATTCTTCTACCCTTTGTCTTTTGATTGGAGCATTTAGTCCATTTTCATTCAGTGTTATTATTGAAAAATATGGGTTTAGAGCCATTGTGTTCTTTGTAGGATTCATGCTTGTGGTGGTGCCTCTGGTATCTTGTGTTCCTTGCAACATTTCCCTCATAGAGTCCCCCTCAGGATTTCTTGTAGGGCTGGTTTAGTGGTGACGAATTCTTTTTTAATTTTTGTTTATTTGGGAAGACTTTTATCTCTCCTTCTATTCTGACTGACATGCTTGCTAGATAGAGGATTCTTGGCTGCATAGTTTTTCTGTTCATCACATCGAAGATTTCCTGCCATTCTTTTCTGGCCTGCCACACTTCAGTAGATAGGTCTGTAACCACTCTGATAGGTCTCCCTTTGTATGTTAAGGCCCTTTTATCCCTAGCTGCTTTCAGAATTCTCTCTTTGTCCTTATATTCACTATGATATATCGTGCAGAAGATTGATTCAAGTTATGTTTGAGGAAGTTCTCTGTGCCTCTTGGATTTCAGTGTCTGTTTCCTTCCCCAGACTGGGGAAGTTCTCAGCTATAATTCATTCAAGTACTCCTTCAGCACCTTTCCCTCTCTCTTCCTCTTCTGGAATTTCTATGATATGGATATTGTTCCATTTGATTGTATCACTCAGCTCTCAAAATCTCCTTTTGTGTTCCTAGATCAGTTTCTCTCTCTTTTTCTCGGCTTCCTCTTTTTCTATAATTGTGTCTTCTCATTCACCTATTCTCCTCTCTGCCTCCTCACTCTGTGTGTTGGATGCCTCCACTTTATTATACACCTCATTTATAGCATTTTTTAATTCATCACAACTATTTTTATGCTCCATAGTCTTTATAGCAATAGCTTCTCTGATGTCTTCCATGCCTTTTTCAAGCCCAGCGATTAATTTTATGACTATTGTTCTAAATTCTTGTTCAGTTATGTTGCTTATATCTGTTTTGAGCAGTTCTTTAGCTGTCATTTCTTCCTGGAATTTCTTTGGAGGAGAGTTCTTCTGTTTCATCATTTTGGCTAGCTTTCTGTCTCTTGTATGTTTTAATAGCTTGTTATGGGCTCTGCACCTGTGAGTACTGCTATATGAAAGAAGGCTCATTGACTGTCCAGGGCCTGTCCATTCAGGAAGTGTTCTTTGAATGGTGTCTCTTGGTCTCTCTTGTTGAGACTGTTTTTTTTTATGTCCCTACTTGTAGTGGTATTTGGGATTCTCCACCATGTGTACTTTGTCTTGTTTCTTGAGGTAGCCCTGTAAAAGAAAACAGAGAGACGAAAACACAGGGAATAAAGGCGTGCAAACACACAGACAAATCCGACAAACAAGCAAACCAAAAGGTAAAAAGGAAAAGAAAAAAGAAGGAAAAAAGAGAAAAGAAAAAAAAAACAAAAAAGAAAAAAACCTCAAAGACAAAGAACAGTCAAAAAGAATAAAACCTGAATTCCTAGCTACAAATAAAGAGCAGGGTGTATGCAGTGCTGATGGAAGAGTATATACAAAGAGAGTAGTGACCGGGTGGCGAGAAAGTGAAATTGGACAATGACCAGGCAGAGAGACTAAGAGGCTTAATTCAGAGAGAGAAAGAGGAGAATATGGTAGGAAGCGAGGAGAAAGAAATGAAGATAATGTTACTCAGAGAAACTATACAGTCTGATTATTCCAGAGAGAGAGAGAGAGAGAGAGAGAGAGAGAGAGAGATAGGTAGTGGTGGAAGTATAGAATATACATCTAGAGAATGGATTAAATGTGAGTGTTTAAGCAAACCAATGACCAGAGTGACCAGTCCAGCAGAGGGGAGGGATATGAGTGAGACAAGGGAAAATATATCTGAATAGAAATAACTGATCTAGAATTAATCATGGCAGTGCTCCCATGTTGGTCTTGCTCCAGTCTCTGGTTAAGGGAAAAAAAAAAAAAAAAAAAAAGCAGCTCTCTTGCAGGGATGGGCATGGTTTGGTATAGGCTGGTCTTGCCTCCACTGAGGTCCTGTGAGCTGCTTCCTGATGTCCCACCTTGGTGATTGTAGGGAGAAAAATGGTGGCGCCCCAGTCCCTTCTCAAACCAGGTGTTGCAAATTACTCTTTTGGGTCCGATCTCCCTGTGCCGAGGGCATAGCCAAGGTGGGCCGTGTTCTATGTCCCAAGCCCTGCCTCATTTCCAGATCTTAGTCCATGCACCCCATTGATATCGCCCGAAATATAAACCCTCAGGTCATGTCCTTCCCAGCCTGGGATTGAGCCTTGAGAGCAGTGGAGCAGTTTCAGGCTCCTTCCCTGCTGGGGATGAGCCTGGAGAGCAGCGGAGCAGTTTTAGGCCTGGTCGCTTCCCAGCCAGGATAGAGCTGGGAAAGCAGCAGAACAGTCACCCAGCCCAAAGTCATCACCATAGCTGGAAACCGAATCACTCTCTGTCCCAAGCCGAGGTTTTTCTCTTCTCCAGGGACACTTCTATGAGCTGTTTGAACCACTCTTTCTTTTCCCCTTGACTCTCCACGGCTCCCTGTGAAGGGGTTTCCTTCCCTTCCCTCTGTGTCTCCAGGTCCTGGCCTGTTTTTATCTTCCCCAGTTCACACTCATGAGCCTATGAGGTTGTTTTCTCCGCAGACTCTGTCTCTTTTCCTCCCATACTCTTGCGGTTCAGCTTCCTATGGCTTCAGGCCTTCTCGGTTTGAGAGATGGGGGTAAGTGAAATGTACAGAGCTCCCTATTTCTCTGCCATCTTACCTCCTTTCCCAGTCTTTTGAAATAGTTACCTAATCAGGGTTGTTCTACTGAGAAATGAAGACTTGAAAGTATATGCCTATAGTTTATTTTAACTAAGTTTACTTTCATTCTTTCAGGGAAGGCATTATAATACATTTTTTTTCTACCAAAAATATCCTTGGCTCAGTCAGAAGAGCATGATACTCTTGATCTCAGGGTTGTCAGTTTGAGCCCCACATTGAGTGTAGAGATTACTAAAAATAAATAAACTTAAAAAAAGATCCTTGAAAGAACATTACGTATGGGTAGTGCACAGGTATTATTCTTTTTTTTAAAGATTCTATATGCTGTGCTTATTTTTAATTGTAACTATTTCATTCTGTTTTATAAAAGTTTTTTTGGATGACATAATCATGGCTAATAGAGTACTCAGTTATAAATATGTGATAAAGAATTGTCTAAAATTTGTTTATTTAAATTTAAATCCAAGTTAACACATGGTGTAATAATGTTTTTAGGAATAGAATTTAGTGATTCATCACTTACATATAAAACTCAGTGCTCATCCCAACAAGTTTCCTTCTTAATGCCCCTAACCTCTTTAGACCATCCACTCACCCAACACCCCTCCAGCAATCCTCAGTTTGTTTTCTGTATTTAAGAATCTCTTAGGTTTGTCTCCCTCTCTGTTTTTATCTTATTTTTGCTTCCCTTCCACTATGTTCATCTGTTTTGTTTCGTCAATTCCAGATATGAATAAAATCATATATTTGTTTGCTGGCTGGCTTATTTCGCTTAGCATAATACATTCTAGTTCCATCCATTTAATTTTTTTAATGTTTATTTTTGAGAGCAAAAGAGTACAGGAGGGGGTGTGTGGACAGAGAGAGAGGTAGACAGAGAATCCCAAGGCTCCTCACTGCTAGCACAGAGCCTGATGTGGGGCTCAAACTCACAAACCATGAGATCATGACCTGAGTAAAGTTGGATGCTTAACCAGCTGAGTCACCCAGGTGCCCCAAATGTTTTTAAACTATGCTTATGTTTTAAAAATGTAGTTAAAATAATTTATTATGGGCTAGTTTACTTTTATAATACTAGTAGGCTAGCCACTTACCAAGATTTGCTTTTTCCTAGTAGACTCTATCTCTGTTTCTCTCTTACTTTCTGTCTCGCTTGCTCATTCACTCAGCTAGATCTGTGCTCTGTGTTATAAATAAAAAATCTGTGTGAAAAAAAGAATTTCATCATGACTGAATGTCTATCTGTTCACTTTCTGGTTATCCTAACCTTGTCCTATATTGATAGACAGAAAATAGTTTCTGAAGTAAAGTGGTTTGAGCTTGTTGCAAAATAGCTTGAAAATAGAAGATGAATTTGTTTTTGAGACATATAAACATTTTTTAGACTCCCCTGTACAAGGTCAGAATATTTTGTAGTTCTTTGTATTTATTTTTGTGTTAATATACATGAATCACTATGTTTTATAATATTTAATCCTGATAAAAATGCATTTATATGGATTTAACAAATGACAAACATAAATTAGAATATATAGAGGTAATGTTAGAAAAGAGTGGGTTACAAGGACAGCAGAAGATCAATTAATCCTGCAGAGTTTAGTAAGGAAACTATATACAACTAATGAGAATATCTTTCCTTGACTTTCACGACATCCCTCAGACACCACTACAGGTACATGACAGAATTGTTTTAATCCTTACCCCTTCCTTTTACTGCATCTTCCATGTAGAAGGAGAGTTTAGTATGGAATTCTGATGTAGTGGCATATTTCCCCTACTACATCACATACTAAGCAATCATAGTTTTAACTGGTTGACAATTTTATAAACAAGGAGCAAGGATGACTACTGTTTCAATATTTTCCACATGTTTTAGCTACTATTAATAACCAAAGAAAATAGGATTTATAGAAAGGAACGGGAAAAAATAAACATCATTGTACCTAGCATGTAAAATGATGCTTTGTTAGACAGTCTTAGAGTACTAATTAAAAACATTGTCAGAACTGTTAAAAGTACATAGAAATTGACTACATATAAGACAAAGAAAAAAATTCAGTGAATCCTTTAATATAAGAAATAAGCCATTTAAAGATATAATGAGCACAATATCCTATTTACACTAACAACCTAATCAGATATCAAATATATTGGAAATTGAACACTTCACTACTTCTCAATAACTTATAGAACAACTAAATAGAAGATCAACAAGGTTATTGAAAAACTCACAACATCGTCAATAGGATATTATCAATATTTACAGAATAACTTATACAACCACAGCAGATTTCCTACAGAACATATATCAAGATAAACCATAGCCAGCCTGAGCTGTAAAACAAACCTCAACAAATGCAGAAAAAATTGAAGCCTAACCACTGTGGAATCAAACTAGAAATCAGTAGAGATAACAGGAAATTCTTGCAACACTGAGAAACTAAAGAATACAATTTTGGAGAACCTGGGTGTCTCAATTGGTTAAGCATCTGACTTTGGCTCAGGTTATGGTCTTGCGGTTTATGAGTTGGAGCCCTGCATTGCACTTTGTGCTAATATCTCAGAGTCTGGAGCCTGCTTCAGATTCTGTGTCTCCCTCTCTCTCTTTGCCTCCCCTGCTCAAGCTCCATCTGTCTGTCTCTCTCAAAAATATGTAAACAATAAAAAATTAAAAACATTTTTAAAAGAGAATAGAATTTTAAATAATCCATGGATAAAAGAAGAAACTTCAGAGAAAACAAATACATTGAACTGAATGAAAATGAAAATATAATGTATCAAAAATTGTGGTAGGCAGCAAAGGCAAAGGTGAGAGGGAAACTTATTGCACTAAATGTTTATATTTAAAAGAAAAAAAGTCTCAATGGTGTAAGTTCTCACATCAAGAAACTAGCAATAGAAGACCAAATTCAAGCAAACAGAAGGAAGGAAATAATATAGACAAGGAATCAATGAAAATGAAAACAGAAGTATAACAGAAAGTAAAACAAAAGCTGGTTTTTTGAAAAGATTAATAAAACTAACCCACGGTAAGAGTGACAAAGAAAAAAGCAAAAAACACAAATGACTAATATCAAGAATGAAATGGGGCATGTCAATAGATCTTGAGACATCAAAAGGGTTATAAACACTATGAACAGCTCTGCACACATGTATTTAGCAACGTAGATGAAATAAATCATTTTTGAAAAGCATGAGCCATTAAAAATCATTTAATATGAAGTAAATAACTTGAATAGTCTTATAACTATTCAAGAAATTGAATTTGTAATTTAAACCTCTCAAAAAATAAATCTCCAGACCTTGATAATTTTCCTGCAGAATTCTACCAAACATTTAAAGTAGAATTAACACCTGTCTTATCCAGTCTTCGCAGAAAAATAAAGAAGGAATACTTTTCAGTTCATTTTATGAAGCCAGTATTATCCTGATACCAAATCTAAATATAGTACTACAAAGAGAAAATTACACATCAATATTCCCCAAAAATATGGATGTGAAACTTTTAGCAAATAGAATTCAGCAGCATGTAAAAAGAATTAAGCACCATGACCAAGTTAATTTTATTTCACAGATATACATACATACTTGTATGTATTGAATCATACAAATATGATTCAATATTTGAAAATATAATCTATATTAATAGGCTAAAGCAGAAGCTTCATATGATCATATGAGTTGATACTAAAAGCATTTGACAGCATTCATCACCATTCATGACAAGAAGTGTCAGCAGAGTAAGAGAGGAGAACTTTCTTTTAAAAAGATTTTTTTAAAGTTTATTTTGAGAGGCAGAGCAGAAGAGGGACAGAGAGAGAGAGAGAGAGAGAGAAAGACAGAGGAGAGAGAGAGAAAGAGAGAGAGAGAGAGAGAGAATCCCAGGCAGGCTCTGTGCTCTCAGTGAGGAGCCTGATGTGGGGCTCAAACTCCCAAACCACAAGATCATAACTTGAGCTGAAACCAAGAATTGGCCACTTAACTGACTGAGCCACCCAAGTGCCCCAGAGAGAACTTTCTTGATAAAACCATGAAAAATAATTAAAACTAACATTTATATTTAATGGTGAAAGACTCAGTGCTTTCCCCTAAGACTGGGAACAGTCAAGGATGTGTGCTTTCAACACTGCTACTCCACATATTACTGGAAGATCTAGCCAGGACAGTAAAGCAAGAACAGGCAATAAAAGGCATACAGGTCAGAAAAGGAAGAAATACAACTTTTCCTATTTGTAGATGAAATGATTTTCAACATAGAAAATCCAAAGGATTATATAACGAACTCTTAGAACTCATTTGAGCTCACAGGATACAACATAAACACACAACAATCAATTGTACTTCTATATTCTAACAATGAACATAAGGAAACTGAAATTAAATATACAGTATCATTTACAATTGCCTCCAAAAATAAATATTTGTAATAGACATGACTTGCATACTGAAAACTATCAAATATGATGATAAAAAAATCAAAGCTCTAGGTAAATGAGGAACTATGTATGTTCATGGATCAGAATACTCAACATAGTAAAGATCCCAAGATCTCCCCAAATTGATATATCAGCCTAACATAATTCCTGCAAAAATCTCCACAAATATTCATTGTAGGTATAGAAAAAGTTATTCTAAAATTTATATGGAAAGACAAAGAAACTAGGATAGCTAAAATAAGTTTGAAAGAGAAGGTCAAAATTGGAGTTATCACTGTACCAGATTTCAGGACTTTCTATACAGAGGCAGTAATCAAGACTGTGTTGTGTTGGTGGAGGGGCAGACACATAGATCTTTGTAATAGAATAGAAAACCCAGCCATAGCCCCATAAAAGCATCACCTACTAATTTTTGAGGAAGGTGTAAAAGCAGTGAAGTGGAAGAAGACTGGTATTTTCAACAAGTGGAGCTGAAATAATTGGATATCTGTAGGGAAAAAAAAAGAACCTTAATCTAAATTTCACACCTTTTTACCAAAGAATAGATCCTAGTAGATATAAATGCAAAACTAAAAGTGTAAGACTTTTAGAAGGTAGCATATGAAAACATCTGTGAACCTAAGGCATGAGGAAGAGTTTTTAAACATTGCACCAAAAGCACAATCTGTTAAAAAAAATATTTACTGTATTAAAATTATGAACTTGAGCTCTCTGAGAGACTTTATTAAGAGGATGAAAAGGAAAACTACTCGTTGGTATTAATATTTATATACCATGAAATCTGACAAAGGACTCAAATCTAGAATTAAAACAACTATAAAGACAGATAATACACTTAGAAAATGGGCAAAAAACATGAAGATTCATTTCCCTGAAGAGGAAATACAGGTGGCAAATGTAACATCTGAACTCTAGCCAATAGGAAAAAGGCAAATTAAGACTATGGGATGTCAGCGTACACTTATTACAAATATTGAAATAGAAATAGTGACAAGGGAGCCCCGGGGCAGCCCAGTTGGTTAAGCGGTTTGACTCTTAATCTCGGATCAGGTCATGATCTCACGGTTCAGGAGTTTGAGCACCGTGTTGTGTTCTGTACTGGCAGCGCAGAGCCTGCCTGGGATTCTGTCTCTCCTCTCTGCCCCTCTCCAGCTCACTCACTCTCTCTAAACCAAAGCAAACAAAAAACTTTAAAAGAAACAGAAATAGTGACAAGGACCAAATACCAGGGAGAATGTGGAGAAATTGGATCACTGATACATTGCTAACAGGAGTGTGTAATGTTACAGCCGCTTTGGGATACAGTTTGGCAGCTTAAAAAAAACTTACATGTACTTACCTCATGACCCAGCAATTGCTCTACTGGCATTTACACCAGAGAAAAGTAAACTTATGTCTATATAAAGATCTCAACATAGCTGTTCATAGCAGCTTTATTTGTAATAATCAAACTGGAGAAACCAAAAAGTCCTTCAGTAGGTGACTTGCTAAACTAATTGTGGTAGAAGGCAATCAACTACTGATACATGTGACAACGTGGATGAATCTCAAGAGTCTGATGTTGAGTGCAAAAAGTCAGCCCCAACAATCACATAGTATTTCATTTCCTTTGTGTAGCTTTTTTGAAATGATAATATTATAAAGATGCAAACCAGATTAGCTATTGCCAGGTGCTAGCAATGCTAGAATAAAGCTGGGTGGATGGGATTAGAAAGGAGTAAGGTGAACGGGAGCAGCTCTCGCAGGCCCAGAGCAAGATGCTGTTTGTGAGGAGCCAGGCCTCCAGGGAGGAGCTGACTGAGCTGGCACGCAGGCCAGCCTGGAGGAGGTTGAGCTGGGTGAGGATGAGGACGAGATGGACCTGGAGCCCAACAAGGTGCGGCTGGGAAAGCATAGTGTGCCGGCCGCTGTGTTCCGGAGTCTGGAGGAGAACTGACTCCACCCCTGCCCTTCATCCATCCTCCCCAAATATAGCCCCCCCAAAAGAAAAGGGAATAATAGGACAAGAGAAATTTTTGTGATGATGGAAGCTTTCTATATCTTGATAATAGTTGTGGTTACCTGTGTTTACATGAATCCGAACATGTGACAAAATACCCTAATATGCAGGTTTTTGCCATTGTACCATAATTTTCTAAGAGGGAACCATTGGGGAAAACTGAGTGAAAGGTACAGAGGATTTCTCTACACTACCTTTTCTACTTCTTGTGAACTTCTAATTTTTCAACATTAAACATTACAAACCATATATAAAGGAATCAGTTCCTCATTTATAATGGCTATTGTATTAGTCATGGTTTGCTAGTAAAAACCGGTAGGGTATCTGTCTATATTTCCATATAAAGAGATTCATAGTAAGACATTGACTCATGCAGTTATGGCGGCCGACAAGTCCAGTATCCGCCCAGGCAAAGTCTCGGTGCTGGCATGAAGGCTGGACCTGCTGTAGAAGCAGGAGGAGGCGAGGTCTAGTTCAGAGGTCACTGGGCAGGAAGAATTCTCTGTTACTGAGGGGGAGGGTCAGCATATTATTCTCTTTAGACCTTTAACTGATTGGATGAGGCTTACTCAGGATATAGAGGGCAACCTCCTTTCTCAGCCTACTGATTCACATATTAACCTCCTCCAAAAATACCCTCAGAGAAACACTCAAAATAAAATATGGCAGATACCCAGACACTCCATAGCCCTCTCAAGTTGACACATAAAATTAACCTTCACAGCAACCTAGTTAAATATTGAGAAACTAAAAGAACAAAGCTCAAGTATAAAGGGATGTACTTGGTTTAATCCCCAATTTGGAATTTGTCTCCTTTTGACACAGTAAGTTAAACAGACTATAACCAATATATTTTTTTTATTTTGGCTTTTGAAATTACCATTTTACTGGTAATTTTTATTTTTGGCTATTCTGAATGTAGCAGAACTTAATCCTCTGAAGATAGAGGTTACTTTTACAGTTAAAATTCACTCTGATTTTGCTGGGGATGGTAATTTAGCAAAACATGTACAGTCATTAGTTCTAAAAGAGAAATATACATTTAAATTAGCTAAACTTGTTTCTTTGTATAACAAATGCAGTTCTTAGAAGGCAAGACCCAAAAGCACAAGAGTATTTTGAGTAATAGAAAAATCAACAGAAAAAGTATATGTTCTTCCACATGCCAATATTAAAGAACAGAAACTTGTGATTTTTAAAAATCTCTAAGTACTTATTTATTCCTAGGTTTAAATACAACTCATTGTGTTAGAGGCCATATAATATTCTTTACAGCCTTGAAAATGATTTTGGGGGCACCTGAGTGGCTCAGTCAGTAGGTTAAATGTCTGACTTTGGCTCAGGTCATGATCTCATGGTTCATGAGTTCAAGCCCTGCATTGGGCTCTGTGCTGACAGCTCAAGCCTGGAGCCTGCTTCAGTTTCTGTGTCTCCCTTTCTCTCTGCCCCTCTCCTACTCACACTCTGTCTGTCTCTCTCAAAAATAAATAAGTATTAAAAAAATTTAAAAAGAAAATGACCTTTAATACAAGTCCAACTCATCATATTATTGAGGAAACTGAGGATTAGAGAAGTTTAAATGACTTGTCCAAGGTCACATGACTGGTTACTGTCAGAAGCTACACCTGAAAAATTTTAGGTGGCTGAAATTCTTTTCAATAATAAACTTGGAATATCACATTAAGAATTACACTCTCACTTTCTTTTTCTGTGTACTGTTAAAAAATGTTTTCACTCTATCTTATAAATAGAAGTAAGATTCCAGGTTTTATGTAGTAGAATGTTTTGGGGAAAGGAATACAAAAGAGAAGCTGTTTTTAACCATGCTGCTCTCAATAAAGGAAAACAATTTTTATCTTAGCTCCTTTCTCTTAAGTAAAAAGTATTATTTTATCACATTTTTCTTCTTTTCCAAAGAAAAACTGGCATGAAAAATCAAATGGCATCCTCTAGTATTGTGGAAGCAGAATTTTATTTCAAATTAAGTGATTACTTTTTCTGTAGCTTTTCGTTGCTAAGTTTTACTTTTCATTACCACTCTTTATTATTATTTTTTGAGGTTGGGGTAGTACATCCATATCCTAGAGCTAAAGTTATAAAATAAATTTAAATAGACATTTTAAGAAATTATTTGAAAAATCCAAATCAAAATGTGTTACTCTGTTATAAGTAGCTAATCAAGGCTGTCACACATGTCTTTTTGCTTTTACCCTGAATCAATTAGAAAATAATACTTCTTTTTCATTTCACTTACATATTTACTGAGTTTGCAGTTGATCAAAAATGTTACTGAACACCCTGGTTTATATTAATGTGATTTTAAAAAGTTTTTATCCCCTTCTAATGGTAAGGAAGGCAGATCTTTCTCAGTAGGAACTCTCCATCCATTTGTTGAATTTCCAGGCTTTTTTGGGCAGAAGTAGCATAATTGATGATGGATGAACAAAGAATCCTGAAGAACTGGAAAACTAGAGAACTTGGTTTGGAAAAGATACCAGTTTGCAGGTGGAAGAGAAAGGGCTAGATTTGTAGCCCATTTGTATTCTTCTCATTCCCTCCTTGTGTCTTTTTACCATTTTCATGGTCCTGGACTCCCTTGTGCGCTTTTCATGCCAGTCCTTAGGGCTCTGTGGGGAGTTGCTCTCAGGCTGATGAAAATTATTTTGTTTTTATGTGGAGGACAGGAGTGCCTAGGAATTGACATCCTCCCCTGCTTAGCCCTTAACTAGTGATGACACAATCTATAAGTAGTCCAGCTTTCTCACCCCAGAGTAGCACTGCCTGCAGAGTTCTCTGTGGGGTTGAGCCAAAGAGATCCCTCATGGAACTTTGCTTCAGATTGCACCCTTCCTTGGCCTCTGCCCCTTCCCAGAGCAGTTTCCACATTTCCATATTGAGGGTTTTAAAAAAGCAGTGAAGAAATATAACTTAGATTTAGTAATTATCCAGAGGCTAGGATCTTATAACTGCAGTGTCAAATGTGATTGTTATGAGTGTTTTTTGAAAAGAGTACATAGAAAGCAATGCCATTGTTATCTAATAGAACCCTAAAGAAGATATGCACAAATTAAAGGGTTTAGTAATTAGAGGGTTTGTTGATTTGTTTGTATACAAAATCAATTGTAGAGTAATAAATTGTTAAAAAAAATGAAATGAATGAAAACTGGAACATTTAAAATGAATCAAATAACTAGGTGGACACAAGGAAATTATAAAATTTTGCTGAAGGACATTAAAAACACCTAAATAGAAACATACCATATTCGTGTGTTCAAAGTTTCAGTATGGGGGCACCTGCGTGGCTCAATTGGTTGAACGTCCGACTTTGGCTCAGGTCACAATGTCCTGGTTCCTGAGTTCGAGCCCACATCCGGCTCACTGCTGTCAGCCTGTCAGCGCAGAGCCCGCTTCAGACCGTCTGTCCCCATATCTCTGCCCCTTCCTCACTTGTGCTCTCCTAAATATAAATAAAGATTAAAAAAAAGTTTTCAGTATGAAAAATGTGAAATGTTTTCTATACAGTTCTGATATTCAATATAATTCTGATGAAAATACTGTTTTGTCAAGACAATACAGAAAAAAACATAAGGATTATATATAATTATTTTATTAAATTAAAAATCCTATTGTATAGTAGGATAAATATGTGTATGTAAAAAAATAGTTACTTACCCAATTCATTTATACCCTAATTATTTACACAATGAAAATGAGCAAAAACGTTTTCTTTGGGAAGTAGGGAATTACTTAAATTTGTGACTGCCTTATATTTGGGTATATACTGGGAAAAATAAGTTTTGGTTTTTCTAAAGAGCAGTATAGTTCAAACGTACCTTTTCTGTCTTGGTATTTTGGGGTTGAATGCTTTACTTAATACTTTAGCTAGAATATGGGTTGCACTTCCCTCCTCCTGACTTGATTTTCTCTGTCCTCCCAGAGCGCTGTGTTTTCTCTCTGCCAAGCCCTCCTCCCCACTGCCAGACCTACTCAGTGATGAGGAGCTAGTGCCTGGCTCTTCTGTCGTGGGTGGGGTCTCTCCCATGGGACTGTCCCAGACCTTTTCCTTCTGCCAACTCTATTGGTGCATCATCCATTTTTAGCTTCTTTTCTAATACTTCACTGCTCCTCTCCACTCCTTAAAGGCCTTTTTCCTCTGTTATTTTATTTTTACCTTTGGGTTACATAATGAATCTCATTCTCTGTCCTTTGCATCTAAAACTGGATATCAGACTCTTACGTGAGTTGTAGTAGGCTGGGGGACTTGGCTTCCCTCCCTGCCTGAGGTTGTCCCTCAAGCAAATCTGAAATGTATAGATATTCCAACAAAGGACTCACTCAATCCTTTGTCACTTTAGTGTCTTTCACAATTTTATTTTGGATTTGTTCCTTCTTAAAGTTGCTTAAGTAGGATATTTGTAAGTTTTTTTGGCTTTCTTTTATTATTTTCCTACTTCCTCTAATCCATTTTTGCTATTAATTCTGGTGTTCTTCTCCCATTATACTGTAAACTTCTTAAGATAAGGACTTTTTTTTCCTTTTAACTTTATCTCTTAATTTCTCTATCTTTACTAAAAGCCCGAGTATGAATAGTATTATAAGCACTAAGTGAAAAGTAACTGCTTTGAGAAAGTCAATACCATTAATTTCAAAATATTTTCAATGCAGAAGAAATTCCATTTTGATGGAGACATTCTAAGCCTCAAAGAGTACATTTTCATTTTTTCTTTGAAGAGTTACACTAGAAATTCATGAAATGTGTAGTAATAATCATAGATATTATTATTGAGTTATTCTAATTTTCTAGGTGCACACATGCTTTTCTCAAGATAATGAGGAAAGATTTATTCCACATAAGACAAAACTGAAGCACAGAAGAGCTAGGTTGACCAAAGCTGGATAGTAAGGGGTAATTGTGAACTGAATCCAGACATATTTGATATTAACTTACTCCCTTAAATAAGCAAAAAAAAAAAAAAAAGTTTGTGACAGTTTGTTATACCACAATGTGGGAAATCGTTCATCTTCTGTACTCTATTTCTCTACTCATAAGTCTTTCCTGTGATTTCTCATTCCATGTAGCAAAGTCAGAATCTCCTCCTATAATAAATACCTGCCCAAATAATTTTCCTTTAATGTGTAAAGATCCAAGTATAGTCTTAAGCATAATAGATGCTCATTAAATGATAATTCTTATTTTTATTAATTCCTCGGACTACTGATTGTTCATTTTAAGTGTTCCTAATTATGCTGTAGGTTTTGGGATGTAGTGGATGACATGGTGACTGACATATTAAATATGATGACTTTCTAAGTTTTTAAAAAAATGTGTGATCAGTTATGTTAGCACAGATTTCATTCCCAAAGTTCTACCCATGGCAGGAAAAAAAAGTCTTTCAGATTTTTGTTTTTGGTTGCATTGTCATGAACTATTTCACAAACTATACAAGTGTGAAGTCTTCTATAAAATCTAGGTTTTCCCTTCATCTGTATTTTCTTGACATGGTTTCTATAAAGATAATTTCACTTATTTTCTCAAAATAATATTTTTATTATTTTTCAAAATAATTATTTCTCAAAATAGTGCATTTTTCTATCTTGTTTCATTTGTCAGTGTTCTACTTCCTTATGTTGTATTTGCATTTTATCCATTTTCTTTTACTTCATTGATAAATTAGACTACAGTAAAGTCTAGAATTGTATTCACGAAAAGGCACCATGTAGATGAAAACAAGCGAAAACTTTGGAGAAGGTGATGGTAACACATATAATTGAGAACAATTAGCAATGGTTTTTCAGAGGCCATTTTGAACTTCAATATATGAGATTATTGCTATATATTTGATAACCTTGATGATAAAATGTGTTACAGTAATTATAGAAAATACATTTGTAATTAAGCAAGGGACACATATTTGAAAATACAGAATGAAAGTGACCAATGGTAAAGCTTTCACCAAAGATAGACTTTTAAATAAGAAACATAAAGATAGACAAAACTGCCTCTAAAGAATTAACTGCAAGACATGGATAGTAGGGTTGCTTGTTATTGTTGTTTTTGTCATTATTTCTCCTGGCATGGCATCATTGTGAAAATACTTGGTGAAAATTTAATCTTCATTCCATTGTAAGTCATTAATAAGTCACTAAGATATGCCTTGGTGACAGTTTTTCTAGGGATCATTATCTCAGAAACCAAAGTGCTCCTTTCAGATGTGGTTTAAATCTTTTTTTTTAAATTTCTGATTTAGAACTAAATATCAAAAGAGAAAAGCAGTCATCTGAGAAGAAACACTCTGGCCAAAGATTTTTTTTCCAGGAATTCCTATTATCTGTATGTTGGATATTCTTTGCCTGCTTGATGTTTTATTTATTTATTTGAGTCATTTTAAACTCTTCATCTTCCATATTTTTAAACTCTCTTTTAAGTCTGTCTTTCCTAAGACGTAATCCATGATTTTTATATTCTTCCATTCTTTCTAAAACTAAAGGCAGTTAAATTTTCATTTCTAAAATAACTTTTTTAAAAAATCCGACTTGTTTCCTGAGCTCCATTAACTTATTCTTTGAGTAGTTCTATTTCTAGTGTATGTTAGTTGTTTTTTTTTTAATATTTTTATTTATTTCTAGGAGAGAGAGAGACAGCGTGAGCAGGGGAGGGTCAGAGAGAGAGGGAGACACAGACTCCGAAATAGGCTCCAGGCTCTGAGCTGGCAGTCGGCACAGAGCCCGACGCGGGGCTCGAAACCCACGAACCGCGAGATCATGACCCAAGCGAAAGTTGGACGCTCAACCGACTAAGCCACCCAGGCGCCTCTGTATGTTAGTTTTTCATGGCTTGAGTTACTTTAGTAATAGATTATATTTTATTTTAATATAAAACATTACTGATTTAATTTATTCTATAAGTATCTATCTGGCATTTTAGAGGTGTTATTCTACACCTTTTTCTACTTTTCTTTGTATAAGATTTGACCTCAGTAGTTTTCTTTTGCTTATTTTAATGTGAAATGCATCTTCCTTTACTTTTTGAAGAAGTTGTGGTTCAAAATAGCTTTTCTAAGTTCATAACTCCCTCCTCTGTGTTTTTCTTGTTGTGTTAAAATTAGAATGTTGACTCATGAGATCTGGACTTTTTTTGTCTACTTCTGCTTTTTTCCAGTCCTTCTTTTTCCTTCATCTCTGTTGCACCTATCCTACCCCACTGGGAGTTGCTGTCTCCTTGGTGTGAAGTCATATGCTAGCAGGAGGTCTTGTCAGGTCAGCTTAGCAAGTCTCGGGCTAAACTGTATCTGCCACCTCATGTGGACACTGGAGTTGCCCTGCTATTGGAACGGGCCAAACCCCTCCCAGCGTCAGCTGCTTTTCTCCCATTAGCTGGCCTAACATGCTTTCCAAAGAATATCTTTGCCTGTTTAAGGGTTTTTTCTGTTGTCGGATTTACAGATGTCCTATTTCTTCCCTCTGCTTTATCCCATATGGATGTTGATGTCATGCAGTTCTTATGACTGTTCGTGTCACTCAGATCTCTCTTTTTTATTTTGACATTAATGGATATTACGGATTTCATTGTAAATCTTGTCTATGAGTTTGGGTTTTTGGCTGTCTCATCGTTATACCTATTTTTATGTTGAGATTTGGGGAGATTCATGAACTGTGATGCCATTGCCATTAGTTCCTCAGAATCTCCTTGATTTACTTTTGAACTACATGTTTAGTTACCATTTATTTATCTTTTCTCTACTTTATAGACTTTGAGTGACTTATGATATATTTATTGGCCTTTCTTTAATGCCCCTGCACTTAGGAAGTATTGTTTGTTGGAGCTGGTTTTGTTAGGTCAGTTTGAAAGACTCCTCAAGACAATATTCTGATAGAAGAATTGCAACTGTATTTTAATCATGTGTTCTTAAAATATACTTTTTCCATAGCTATAGAATTATTGTCTTAATCTACAGGTTCAAAATCTACTAATGCACTCTGAATATGCCTTTTTAAAAGTAAACCCTAGGCAATTTTGGTAGATCCTATTTTGTTTTTAATTTTCTAAGCAAGATAAAAAAGAAAAGATTTAAAAAGAGTACAAATATTGTTTTAGAAAATGAGAATCTTAGACTATGGGAAAAAATAGAATTGTATCTATTATATAAGAAATCTGGGAGAATTAGTATAATATTGAAATAAATTGTAATTTAAGACATATACATTTTTTAAGTGCACAGTTTCCTGGACTCACCATGCCTTCCATAGAGAAAATTATATACTTCTATCCATACTTTAATATGTCTCCATTTTTCATGTTTCACTCTAAGATGATAATTTTCTTCACAGTTTCCCTTTAGAAAATCTTTATTAGTAGTAAACTGCTTAACTGCAGAAATTTAAGTATTATTTACATTTTCTTTGTGTATTATACAGGTGCACTTTTGTGGAGAGGCATATTTATAGTTTTGGAGGATGGTTCTTAATAGAATTCTACCATTATTTTCTCTATTTCTTGTGAGCAATAACCATACCTTTCTTAGTTCAACAATAGGTAGGTCTGACTGTATCAAACACTGGACATAATATTATTGAGGGATTCACCAATGACAAAAACATAAAGTATCTCTACCCTGAAGGAATATACATTCAACAAACAAAAAATGAAATAAATATATTACTCAGGCTGTGGTAAGTGCTATGAAAGAAGTGAATAGGATGATGTAAGAGAGTGTACCTGAGTGGGAGAAAGAACCCCTGAAGAGAGGACAAATGAGCTGAGATTTCGAGATGAAAATGAGCCAGTTTTTCAGTAAGCTGGGAAAAGGACACCAGGGGGATTTGGCAGCAGGTGCACCTGGTCAAAAAATGCTTAAATGTGCAAAGAACAGAAAGAAGAATGAGAAGCATGACTGCAGCTTAGGGCAAGAAGCCTAATCAGATGTAATTGGAGAGAGAGGCAAGAGCTAGATCATGCACAGTGCTAAAGGCATTCCAAGAAATTTTAATTCTGAAAGTGATAGGAAGCCATTAGGTAGAATTGAACACTGGTTGAGAATATAGTTCAAATCTCAGCTTTTCCAAGTATGAATTCTGTGACTTTGGGTTACTTATTTTTGCTTTTTTGGTTTACTCATTTTTAAAATAGAGATAATAATAATTTCTGTTCTTGTCTTCGTTGAAAAGATTGACTTTAAAAATTCATATAAAATATTTTCAGGTTTGCCTGGCATGAAATAAGACATCAATAACTGAAAGCTATCCCTGTAGTCAGAGGGTGCTAAATAAGAAATTGATATTCAAAGTAAAGGTAACTCTGGCTACTTTACTGAGAATAGACTGAATGAGTAGAAAGCTAGTGTGGGAGAAGGGAAGCTTGTTAAATGTGTGCTGTGGTATTTCAAGATGGTGGCTGAAAAGATAGAGCAAAAGGAATTAAAAGGTCTATTTTTTTTAATGATTATTTATTTTTGAGAGAGAGAGAAAGAGAGCATGAGTAGGGGAGAGGCGGAGAGAGAGGGAAATACCTAATCCAAAGCAGGCTCCAGGTTCCACACTGTCAGCACAGAGACTGACACGGGACTCAAACTCATGAACTGCAAGATCATGACCTGAGACAAAGTCGAACTCTTAACCAACTGAGCCACCCAGGCACCTCAAGGGGTCTATTTTGAACTTAATAAGGGTGAGAAGCATTGGGGGAGTTATTTCCTGTGAAGACATCAAATAAGCCATTAGACATGTCTGAAACTCAGGAAAGACATGTGGTTGAAGGTAATACATTTGGAAGCCAGTTAAAGCAGTGGAATTGGATATATTTACCTACAGACAGTTTAGACAGGAAAGGGGCCTTCGACCTATGGTATAGGATCTATAATTATTTTTTGTTGTTTTTGCTAGTAAAACTTGTCAAGACACAGTTGTTAACTTATTTGAGGATACAACAGGTTGGGATTTATATTGGGCCAAAACTTATGCATCTTCACAGATTTCATCCAGCACCTCTGTTTTTCTCTCATGGACTTCACCTCATCCACACTGGGTCAAGACTCCACTATTAGACCTGAGGTCATGTCTCCTTCCTAAGAGTCCTGTTAAAGGCTAGGTAGGACAACCACATGTGGGGAGGAGTTATAGTTTCCCATGGAGTGATCATTGGCCAGTTGGAGCCGAGAGATAAAAAGGAGTTCTGTGGGTAAATTACTTCCTTTTATCTCTCCAGTGGACCATTGCAATTTTTTCTGAATGCCTCTTTAAAAAGTCCCCAGTATCTGGCAAACAGAAATGTCCTGTGACTTGCTGTTTGTCCTTATGGCTTCTGACGAGATGATAACCAGTACCTGAAATCTTCGCAACAAAGTACTTCACATATTTTCTTAACTTGCTTCCCTTTTTCCTCATTCTCACTAGTCTGGGCTGAAATGTAATCAATAAAATATTGCTTTTAAGCTTGCCTCACACTCTGATTTCTGTAGGACTTAGATTAAAACAGAATCCCTGAGAAATGAAGATGATGCCAACACCTAAAGATGTATGTATGTGATGGTGATTACATCTCTATGCCCTTGTAGTTTGGATGATTAGCTTTTCATCTCTTTGGTCATTATTCTAATATTGTTTTCCATATTTTCCTTCACATTTGATTTTGTTATAGTTTCTCATGGATATATTATAGATAGTGGTATTTTCTTTATTGGGAGGCAAAAAAATGTGAAAATGATACTTTACTTTTTAAAAGTGATATTAGCAGCCATTGATTTTTCAGCGCCTAGTTCTAGTAATTCAGTGGGTGTTGCAAAATGATAACATTCTGTCTTTCCTCATTTATTTGCAGGAATATTCTATAAAGCAAAATTTACCTTATCACCATTTGTTTACCCATTGGTCACAGATTACACATGAAAAGGTGGAAAGTGTTTGTCTACCTTTATTTATTAGTTCTCAAAATAAATAGTTCCCCTAACATAATCTGGAGTTGACCAATTAGATGTTTATTTTTTGAGTTATTGTGAAATCAAGGATCTAAGCATATTTGATGTGTTTTGTTATTCTACCATTAGTATCCATAGTAATATTCAAGTCCCCTACCTTTAGCCACTGAAAATTCCTTTCAGTTGGCTCTTCTGTTTTTTTGACATGCCCCTAACTTAGTCATACATTTGTACATTTTTCTGGTTAGGTTTTTATTTTTTTTTTTTTTAGAATTCATGGGAGTCAGCTTTTAACCTTTCCATGAACATCTTTTATTGATCTGCTATGGTATTCTGAAAATCCCTCTCAGTTTTAGCTGTTCTCAGATGGCTTTACTGAGCTACCAATAAAAAAAAGTATTGTTTATTTTGGAGTTTTCAGGCTTATAAAACAAGCCAACAAACCTCTTCTTTCTATTCTAGCATGTTTTACTGGGGCCTGTGGTTGCCAGAGAGTTTGGGTTTCTCCATGGGGAGAAAGAAAAGGTCTGGGGTAAGGGAAAAACTTGGCTAATAGTTAAAAGTTACATTTTTCCACTTAAAATATTTCACATATTTTTCATGTTGCTGTTCTATATTATAGATATCATTAATTCAGATATCAACCTTGCAAAAAGTATCAGAGATTGTATTTGACCATGAGTAACTGAAACCTAAAATAAGCAGTGGATTAAACAAATTTATTTTCTCAAATGAAAACTGAAGTAGGTAGTCCATGGTTGATTATACCCTTTACTGGGCTTTTTCTAGTTTTCTTTTCAGCCATTCTTAGCAAATAGCTTCACTCTATGCTTTTCTCTCCATGATGACAAGATATCTTCCCCAATTCTTGCATCATGTCTATGATCCAGGCAAGAAAAAGAGGTAGGGAAAATGGTGAAGGCAAAGGGTCACACCAGCTCGATCTGTTCTCTCCAAAAGAACCTTCATCGCAAATCAACCCTATGATTTCACTGACTACTGTTGGGTCACTTATTTCTCATTGGTGACTCAGCTAAAAGGCTGATAAAGTGGGTTTGTTCATTTGGTTTCTCTTTAGCTGGGGATATCCCACTATACCAAACATAAAGGGGTTTTATCAATAAGGATGAAGGGACTATTTTATTTTTAGGACCCAGGCTAAAAATCTGCATCTTATTTAATATATGAGAAAAATGTATCAAAGGGAATTAAAGTAACTTTGCAGAGGTTCACAAATCTGGGGAAACAGTAAAGCTGAAAATTAGTCTACTGGCTACAATGTTGGTTCTCATTTCTACATCAGTATGAATAGGCAGGGTTTAATTATGATGATCTTTTTTCCTTCCTCTTTGCAGTTTTCACATGTGCCTGGAACCCTATTGCTTTAAGTTTACCCTTCTTATTCAAGTTTTATTTTAAAAGATTACATTTTTAGTACTGAAAGTTTTAAAGTGATTTTGCATATTCTGCTCTGTTTCTTGTGTTAACTTGTACATTAGGAAGGTTGAAAGATGCTATTCCCATGATTTAGGTTAAGGAATTAGGATTATGATTTTAAATGACTTGTCCAAGATCATGCAACTAGGTAATGGTGAGTTCAGGGCCCAAATCTAGACCCTCTGATTCCTGTTTAAGTCACCACTTGATATACTACATGGTCTTGAGATGGTCTTTTATCCTATGGCGATTGTACCCCAAATTTAATTGTGAGGAGTTCTTTATATTTTCAAAATTTATGAGTGCTCTGTAGGAGAGTAGTTGTACTTTTAGTACAAACTGTTAACATTTGAAACAAAATAATTAAAATGCACTATATCTTCTGTAATATAAATTTTGAAAAATATTTTCACATTAGAATCTATATTCCAGTGAATAAAAATTTTTAATAATGTTATTACTTTTGTGTACCTTTTGTGTGTCAGACCCTGCTCTTTATCTTTATTATGTATTAAATCTGCCAAAAATTCATTTCAAAGGATCAGATGTCTAAAGTTTCATTCCATGTAGTATTGGGATTGGAATTCAAGTCCAAGTCTGTTTGACTGCAAAGCCTATTAGCCTCATGTGCTCAGGTATGTGTGAGATACTATATTTACTGAGTATACATGAAGTATACATAAATTGCTTAGCTCATAAAATTTGGAGCTTCTTGCTCTGTACTGACAGCATATCTATTAGGTCATAAATTGAGTATTAGGGGTAAGTGGCTTAATGCCTTGGTATTATTAATATTCAGGAAGTGTTGCTTAACTCAGAATAATGAAAGATTTACATGCCTTCCATGAAATGATGCTTAATGTAAGGTATGGGGTTTATCCGTCAAAAGGAATACACCAAGGTTAGGTAGATCTGTCTCAAAATGTTTTCAAGGTCCTAAATAAAGACAAGTGATTTTATTTTTACTAATTTTGCTGTAAAAAGGAATGTCTTACAAGAATCTATGAGAAACTTAGGAGCCCAAGAAAACAACTCTTTAAGAGAAACCTAGGTTTAGAAAGGCAAGCTAAGGAACTGAGATGAAGAATAGACTGTGACTTGCATTATTAAGTTAGAGGAATGTGCTTTCCAAGATCTACTTGTCTTTAATTTTAGGATTAACATATGTGGTATGAGTCTTAGGTAATGTGCTTGAGCTCCAAACACACATAGGAAAATCAGTGTCATGACTAAAATTACACCTCATTTCCCCAAGCAGAAACTGAATGGCTTCAAGTTGTTAGTTATGTTACCATTTGAGAAAAATGTGTCTTTGTGAAATGTACCTTCCCTCCCTCAAACGTTTTTTTTGTTTTCTGAATCTATTAGGGAGACTACTTAGAATAGTTGTCTTTTATGAGCTGGCATGTAAATAATTAATTCAAAAAGCCCTATCAGTGTACCTGTACAGGATCAGAATTTGAGAATGAAATGAGATTAGGTGAACAGTTGTTGTTTTACAAGGAAATAGAGATATATTAGTTAACAATGACATTGTTATTTACATAAAATTTGAACCTCTATACACTTAGATTTGAGCACTGTTTGACCATGAGACATTCAAGCTGAAAAGACCTGTCAGGTAAGCAGATGATCAAAGTAGATACACAGAAGAAGTGAACTCATTAAATTATACATGGATACATGTCTGCTTAGTCATTGGCATATCAATACCAATTCACTTCTTGATTGAAAACCAAGACAATAAAATCATGATCCCAGCAATCGTATAGGTAAGAATTTTGTATGTATAAATTATAATGTTACATTTAACTGAATGATTGGAAAGTTGAACTTAATTTGACTTTAGCAGAGGTCTGTAAGGGAAAGAAGCTATTCAAAAAATTTTCCTCTGATCTAACTCATCCAGAAAGATCTGAGGGATATCATCTCATGGAACATATGTGTTAATAGGGAGAGAAGACTAAACGTGCGTATATGTTTATTGGTTGTGTGTTTATAACACTTGTCACCCTATTCTTTCGTTAGTTTCACAGCATCTTCGATGAACAGTACTTTTCAAATGTTCTCCATTTTCTGGGTATAACAGACATGTCTTGTACTCAGGCATTACTTTTTAAATGTATGTCATGCTTAATAAAATTTTTAAAAAGTGGGGGGCGCCTGGATAGCTTAGTTGGTTAAGCATCCGACTTTGGCTTAGGTCATGGTCAAGTGGTTCATGGGTTCTAGCCCTGCACCAGACTCTGTGCTGACAGCTCAGAGCCTGGAGCCTGCTTCAGATTCTGTATTTCCCTGTCTCTCTACCCCTTCCCCCATACTCTGTCTCTCAAAAATGAATAAACATTAAAAACATTAATAAAAGTGTGCCATGCAAACTAAATTCTGTCAAACATACATATAACTAGTTCAAATCCTGTAATGAATTGCTAATTTCAAACAGACCACTTAGGAATGAGTGGGGGACCTGTAGAATGTAAACTGTGAAAGATAAAACTCTTTATAGCTTACAATTAATCACTGTGGCTTACAGTCACACTATGTGTCCTTAAGATGGCCAGCATGTGATTTATACACACTCATCCCACCATCTAACCCTTGTGCATACTTCTTTTTCAGATCACATCAGGAAAAGTTTGCTTCATTAAAATTTGTTCTTGAAGGCAATGGCCTGACAGTTGTCTAATTTTCGAGAGACTTAGGCCTGTTTTCTTTCATATTCAATATTTGTCATAATAATTACCTTCTTTTATAGTTTAGTCTCTTTGCAGCTCAGTTATTAAAAATAAAATCCCCAAACAATTTGCTCTTCCAATATTTGCTTTTGAAAATTAACAATCTTTTAGGATAACTGTAAAAGTAAAAATATTTTATCCCATTAGTATAACACGCATATTTATTCCATTAATATAACATGCATCTTAGAGAGGCCCTTTCTCTAAATATGACTAATAAGAGAAATGTTTCCACAGATTGATATTTGATGATAAGTTTCCCTGTACATGTGTGGTCATTAATTATATGAAGTAAAAAAAGAAAAACCAGAATTTTAGGTGTAGATATAAATGTAGGGATCAATTAAAACTAGTTTAATTTCTCATGTAATATGTATGATACTAGAGATTTATAGAGTTTATTTGACTTAACTCATAGTCTTATGTTCACTGGCATGGCTAGGCTTCCCAGTCTGTTAACCTTCAGACTAAACTGAGATAAAAATTTTACCCATAATTTATAATGTAATTTAACAGTAAGTCCTTTTGAAATAGATATGAAGCCAAATAATCAGTTGAGAAAGAGAGAGTAGTATTGGTTTCAGAATGGTTAAATTATTTCCAACATATATAAATGATTTATATAAAAAGTTGCCCTTTGAATAAGCCTTCAGATCAGAAATACCCAGTAAATATTTGTTCCCTTAAAGGATCTGAACTGAACCTGAAATGTTAATATCACAAGAGTTGAAATGCTCTTTCTATTTTAGAAAAAGCAATTATGGGAACTCATAGACATTCTCATTCTTTTGATATCAACTTATAATTATTTATAGTTTGATTATCTTCTGTGGGAAATGTGAAATTCCTTACTCTCCTGATGTTCTGCTTTTTTTATTTTGTTACTCATTAGCACCTGTCCTAGAGGGAGAGAAAGAGTAAGGAACAGAGCTGAAGCTCCAGGCAGTCAATGTTTTTACTTGTTAATAATAATCCTAAACACAGAAGAGGAAAGGTAGAAATAAGATTTTATCATCCTCAATGCATTTAGATGTGACTCACTGCAAAGGACATAGAAAACAAGGAATAATGCTTCACAAATCCTTTGCTTAGGATATCATGCAATTGTTAAATAAAGTGGTCCATTATCTCTTTAGCTCATTAATCATAAATAACAACACATATTTTCTGTTTTACAAGTCACACTTAACTTTCTGCTTTTCATCATTTACACTGTTGTCACAATGTCCCTTTAAGGTAATCAGACAGGTACCTATATCTTGTTTTGTACAGATAAAATAGCTAAAGTTCAGAGAGGTTATTTTTCAAGGTCACATGCTTGGAAAATCATCAAACTGAGTCTTATGACTCCTTAAAACTTGGACTATTTGTTTTGTTCTATTCAATCCCCACACTTAAAACAGGTAGTTTAGGTGGGAAATGAATCATTTATGTTTTTGTGGAGCACATTTTTATAAAAATTATTATAGTAACTACAAAAAAGTTATTTGTGTTTGCCTAATTTAATGCATTCTTAGATAGCAAAAAAATATTTTGAGAATTGCTTGTTCTGGCTTGTTTCTGTGCATGTTTAATGTTTTATTAAAAGTAGATTTGGGGTGAATATTGTGTGTGGGCGTTCCATGGATAGTTCAGCCATTTCTATTCAAACATCTGTCTCCAAATTGTAAGGTTTTAGAGAAGTGTCTGAATAATGTTATATTATTCTCTGGAGCATTTAGCGGATTGTGTGGCACACAGTAGATTTGCAATATATATATGAAGGAAATACATTGAAGAATGAACAAGTAGATGGCTTGGGAATCTTGAGAAAGTAAAAATAATTATATACTTTGGAGGTGTATATATATATGTGTATATATATATATATATATATATGTATGGTAAATATACACCATACAGGAGGACTGAAATTTTGAATGAAGAAGAATCACTGTCTCGAGCTGTCTTTAGGACTTAGTTGATTATCCTGGGAATAAATATAAATGCAAAACTAATTCCAAATAATTTTAAGATATGTCATTAAATGAGGGTTTGCCAGTCCTCTTTATTACGGTGCTCAGAGTCAAAATACAGTTGAGATATAGACAAGTAGATCTAGAAAAAAATACATATAACTATTTTGGTTTGGAGCAATCACTTTTCCTGGGCCACTTTCTCCATAGAAACCTAGATAAATTCAGAGAAACAAAATGTATCTCCCAACTATAGTTTTTATTAAAAGTTGGGTTCTATTTATGAAAAGAATTGAATGAATTCATATCATACATTCACGGCAACTGAGAAAATTATTATCATCACTTTGAGACTGAGAGGAACTTGAATTGTTTCTTGAACTTTAAGGATAGAAACTAGGGGTTGAGTATCCTCAGATAATGACCCTTGGATGAAGGATATTATTGTTAGTGTTTCAGCGAACCGAGCTGGACAGCAGAGCTTGGTCTTGGTCTTGAGGGTAAGCCACAACTAAAACCCAGCCTTAGCAAAATAAGAGAGATGAAAGAGCCAGTAGCTCACTTTCTTTAGGTGGGAATTCATCAGCAGGAGAAAAATGGGTATGTTCTATATAAGAATATGTGTCTCTACAGTAATTTTTCACAAAGAATAAAGGGCCAACAATCTTACTAATGCAAATAATAGCTCCTCCTGAGTAAACTGCTAAAAATGCACCAACAAGCTGAAAGTTTTGGTTTTTTGTTATTATTATATCTATGTTCTTATTTTTTACTAAATAGCTATGTTAGCTCTTCTCTAACTTTTAGCAGTTATTTCTTCTTTTCCTTCTATGTACATGGAATACTGTTACCCACTTTTACAATCCATTTTTTAGATTTGTGTATTCTGCCAGGATCTTACCCATCTTTGTATTTCTCACCTTATTCCACAAATCCTTGAACAGAGTTGGTATCAAAAATATGTTTGCTGAATAAAGAATGACTGAAGGGAGCAGAGTGCATAAGACAGGGCTAGGAGAATGGTTAAGTAATATTTAAGACCATGTTTAAATATGATTTTTGCATTTTCAGAGATCAAATAGAACCAGAAAATTTGAGCTTAAAGAGAGCATAAAAATCATTTGGTTCAATCTTATCATTGTAGCTGTGAAAGTAGGAATCTCAGGGTATTTGATCTAATTTAAAAGAACAACTTAGTGGGAAAAATATTCCAATACTGGGCTCTTTTTTCCCAGCAATTTACTCATTTAACTTAATCAAATCTATAGTTTAGATAGAGTTTCACATTTATCTTCATGTTGAAGCAGAGAATATTGAGTTTTGTGCACATAATGAGATTCTCACACTTAAGATGCATTCAAATAACCCGAAGGCTTATTAATACACAGACTTCTGGGACCCACCTTCATAGTTTGATTTGGGGCAGATCCACAAATCTACATTTATATCCTGTTCTCAGATCTTGCAGATGCATCCAGGAATAATGCCTTGAGGAACAAGCTAGAGTATGATTTTCTGTTGGGAAGGAGGAGAGGGAGAGTGTCACCTTCTAGATGGAAAAAAAGGACTGCTTGTGTGACATTTCTTGTTTTTCTCTTTTAATCCCCTTACGCCCCTCTGGAGGTGGAGTGACTTATGTAAGGGGTAAATGTGGGAAGGTGGGTTCGGCAGGATTCTTCCTCTCAGGGTGGTAGAATTACAGACTAAAGGTTATTCTACTGTTCTTTAGGAGCTCACCCCTTCTAGGGAATATTTGCTAGGATTGACAGGCTGAATGGGAAAGTTAGTTCTGTTCATGTATTGATGAGCCGTATTCGCTACTGTGAGTAGAGCACACCCTAATGTTTGACTTCTCAGGAAGAAGGATAATGTTTTGGATCTCTAGATTGACTCTTGGTTTTATTTCTTAATAAAACATAAGTTAAAGAAGAGTTTCATTTATTTCGGGCCTCTTCAGAAGATTCCTTTCCTCGGATGCAGGGAAATTTGTTATAAATAGCTCAAGTATGTCAGGCTATTACATTCACTTATATATTCTCTTAAAAAGTTTTAAGTATCTTGATGAATATCTTAACAGCAGTTTCTAGATATTTAATCATCCCCCAACAATCCTAGACTTTCAGTTTCATATTCTATTAAAGAAAGAATCTGAGGCCTTATCGTCTGGAAGTACTTGAGCTCTCTCTCTGGAATAAATCAGTATAATCTGCAGTCCAACTTCTACTTGCCAAATATAAAAAAAGTTATGGATATCATATTACATTATTTGCAATAAGTCAAACCTGGAGTACAACACTTCTTTTTTAATATCTTGTAATGTAAATAATCTGCACAGATTTATATTTATAGAAACAAAGTTTTCCCATGTTTCATTTTGTTAATATTTAAAAACAAATGAAACAAAAGTACATGAGTGCATTCTTATTTTAAAAAGAAAGAAAAAAAACACTTTCTATGAGGGTGTTACGCTTTATGAACCCATTCTTCTTTCCAGAGGCCAAAACTATTATAAGTTTGCTGGGAATCTTTCCAAATTTGTTATATGTTTAGCTGCATACTTTTTTTGTATTTTTATTTAAATGGTGATGAGGCATATATTTTTTTCTGGATTTTGAAATTTTATTTGATATAATATTTAATATGTAAATATGTAATACCAAATAGTGTATTTAAATATCTGAATAAGCTGTGAAGCATAATAATAAAACACTTATCAAAGAGTCATATCTGAAGAATTAGAATATTATTAGTACCAGTGAAGCTACTTGCATATAACACTCTCCTGTTACTAGTTACCGCCTAGTTAGCTGCTATCCTGAATTTTGTCTTCTGTTTTCTCCTGGGTTTGAAGATCATTTTCATCACGTATGTACGTATTTCTAAACAATATGCTGTTTAGTTCTGAAGTTTGTAAAAGTGGTGTTATAGCATAAAAAGCCTTCTGCAAACTTAATTCTTGATACTCCGCATTCTATGCTTTGTTCATATTTTTGCACAGTTACGTTTTATTCATTTTTACTGCTCTGTCTACTGAAAGTTTTGTCCTATTGAATAATATGTAGGTTTTAATAGTTTTGATTTATAATGAACCATACCACCATGAATATTCATATATGTTTCTGGTTCACCTGTGAATGAGTTTGTTTAGGGTACAAGATTAGAAGTGCAGTTTTCTGAGCTGGTGGGAATATTTATCTTTGGCTTTACAAAACAATGCTGAGTTATTTTCCAAAGCAGCTATACCAATTTATAGCCTTATGAACATTGGATAAAAGTTCCCAGTGCTCCACATCCTTGTTACTGCTTGATACTTCAGTAACCATTCTGTTATAAATCAAGTTTCTGGGATCAATATTGTCTTTTGTTGCAGTAATCATTTCTCTTTCTGTAAACCGCAGCCACCTCTCCTAGTTGCTATAGCTATAAGTAAGGCTTGATATATGGTAGAACAACTTCACTTGCCTTGATTATCTTTTTCAAGGCATCTTGATTATATCGTGTTTTTGCTCTTTTATATACAATTTAGAATCAGCTTGCAAAATTCCTCAAATATCATTTCTGGATACTTTTGGATATTTTGAATCTAAAGATCAGATAGGGGAGAACTGATATCTTTAAATACTTGGACTTTTCATCTATAAACATGCTATAATTTTCTCTGATTCCTCTTCCCCAAACTAGATTTCAAGATGCAGTGTACAAATTTGTATGCAAACAAATAGCATTGTCTTACTGCTTGATTCAAAAAATTCTTATTCTTTTGCTGTGAGTGACTAACCCAGTGATTATTATAAACATAATGACCAACTAACACCTGCATGGGTATCAGTGTCAGATTATCCATGGAACAGAAAACAGCTTGTCCTTGCAAATAAGCTATTTACAAATAAGCTATTTGCAAATAAGCAGTAGTGGGGAGAAGATGGCCAGCTAGGAAAAGAAAGAACAGAGCTGAGGCCTCAGAAAGAATTAGAGTATTCTGCTTGTCCTCATCCAAGTGAAATAAGAATGAGAGAGCAAAATATCTGAAGTAATGACAACATCTAATTTAAGACAGGAGCAACAGAGTTGTGAGAAGATGGAACTTTGCTGTCTTAGAGCTGAGTAGAACTACTTACTGTTACTTTCAGTATGAAAATAGAGGATTTAAAGAAGTCAGAATTATGCAGGTGATTAGATTACATCAAGGTCACACCTTAAGATCCCCACAGATGCCTTGGCTAACTACCAGCATATGCTTGTCCTAAAGGGACAGATATTAGCTGCCACTTGAACCAGTGGGTAAAATGTCAGTGACTATCTGTATGATTTTTCTTTGCCCTTCACTTTCACAGCACTGTCTAACCTACTTTATACATTTTATGTAACTTTGTAATTTTTTATTCACTTAAAAATACAAAGAAAGTAAAATGCCTATGTTAAATTGTTACAATGATTTATCTTCAGTTTTAGAGACTCAGACACCGAAGCTTTTCTATCATTCTCTTATCAAATCCCAAACAAGGTTATTGATCATTCTGTTCCCAATGAGTACCATTCAGCAAGAGCATTTCTGTATTACTTAACACTACTGGCCCCTGGATCTTATGATTTCCTTCTCAAGACTTATTTTTTTATGTGCATGAAATGTGACTACACACACACACATACACACACACACACACACACACACACAATATGGCACTGACCCTTCATCATACATTGATTGTATGACTAGCATGTATTTTACTGATTTCAGTATGATCTTTTACCACTTAATTTTTCTGTTTCATGACTCGATGTTTGGCCTGATGGTTTTATTTAAGGTTAGTCAAGCCATGCCAGATTTTCTACTATTGAAGTTCTAGAAAGCATAAATAGTCCATTATCTTTGGTTTGAAATGGAAGTTACAGGGCAGAGAAAATAGCCCATTTTGGCTTTAGGAACATAGTGTAAAAAAACACTGAAGTGTTGTTTCAAAAAAATATTACTACAACATAAAGCAAACCTTGTCTCCAGTGTGTTTACCAGTGGCAGTAATGTCTCCAGTGTGTTTACCAGTAACAGTACCTGATACCTTAGCAATATTAACCATAGGAGTGCTAGAAGCAGCATAAGTTTACCTTTGCATGTACCATTTCCCCATGATGAAACTCAGCAAAGAAAGACATTCTTCTTTGTAATTTCTTACAAAAAAGTGTAAAATGTTAAACAAGAAGAAGAAAAGTCACCCAATGTGCACTACTAGCTGTCTTCTTTCCATAAGCATATAGTTATAAATAAGCTTTTGAGATCATATAACATATTCTATTTGGCTTGACCTATAAGCATTATTTTTTAAAGGTTTAGTCATTTTTCTGAGACACAGAGAGACAGAGCATGAGGTGGGGAGGGGCAGAGAGAGAAGGAGACACAGAGTATGAACCAGGCTCCAGGCTCCAAGCTGTCAGCACAGAGCCTGATGCAAGGGTCGAACTCATGAACCACAAGATCATGACCTGAGCCCTAGTCAGACGTCCAACTGACTGTGCCACCCAATATCATTTTTAAAAGAGTTAATTCAGCAAGAATTCTTCAGAGATGTACCATTAGGATGGGATAGTGATAGTTGTTTTCAGCAAATTGAGGAAAAATTAAGAACTCTTGATCTTTACTTTACTCTGTTAATTAATAGATGATCCAACATTGTTGAAGGAGAAGCCGAATTGACCTAATATTTCTTTAAAGATTGAATATATGTTGGGGTTATGTGGGATGGTATTAAAACACAGAAAGAAATATGCTACTATGTCAGATATGGCATACATGTAGTCATTTTGACAGTTCAAAGAGGGGGAGAGCCTGTGGGATCTGTAGACCTTAAAGGAAGGAGGGGTAAGGAGAGGGTTGCTCAAAGGGAGGTAGATAAGTGATGTGTGGAGAGAAGGAAGTCTGGAGAGAAGAGTATAAAAGTATTAAAAAATCATCATGTTACCTCTGAAAAATATGGTATCAGTTAGGCTGGAGCACTGGGTCATGTTGGCGAAGAAAAGGATAGGTTCCTGCAGGGGGCCCCTGGGTGGCTCAGTCAGTTAAGCCTCCAACTTTGGCTTAGGTCATGATCTGGTGGTCAGTGGGTTTGATCCCCACATGGGACTCTGCTGACAGCTCGGAGCCTGGAGACTGCCTCAGATTCTGTGTCTCCCTCTCTCTTTGCTCCTCCTGTACTCTTGCTCTGTCTCTCTCAGAAATAAATAAATTTTAAAAAAGAAAAAAAAAAAAGGAAAGAAAGGATAGCTTCCAGAAGAAAACCCCGATATCCAGGCTCTGAAATTTGAGCGAATCAGCCAAAAGACAAGAAAGTTTTGTTTGTTTACTTGTTTTTCTCTTTAGAGCTTCTGATCCACACAAGGAAAAACTAATCAACAACATTTACTACTCGGTCTTCTGCTTTTCCTTTCCAGCTCACTGGCTGTCTGGAAAGTTTCCCGGGTGGACACTTTTCAGACCTGGAGCACCTTGCTAAGATTATTCCTTGCTCTTGGAAGACTTATTTTGACTGCCTAGGTTTGAGGCACTGACCTATCTAGCTAACCTTATTTCTAACCTTTATTTTTATCCCTTTCTGCCTGGTTAGCATACTCCCAAATTCTGCATCTGAAGTCCATCAGTAAACCTTTCATATGAGTTTAAGAAGCATTTGCTTTAGGAAACTAAAGACAAAGGGGGTGGAGAGAAAATTCTATATCTATTATGTAGACATGAAGCCTTTTCTAGTCTTAGATTTATTTCCTTGCCTTTGCATGTCCTTAAGAGTAGGTTTACAAATTAAAGGCACTGGTCTGTTTCAGTTCATTGTTGGATCATATCACACACTTTTAGTTCCTTTAGGATATTCCTATTTTATTAGCATGCTGTTACCCCTTGAAGATTTAAATTAGTAGGGACTTGGTACAAGCATGTTGGACTGGTTAATTGAAATGTTTCTCATCTTATCACTTACTCAGTAATTATTATCTGCCCTACGGTATTTCCGTTGTCATATAGCAACACATGTTATTTGGAAATGCAAGAGCTTACTGGAAAGGCCATATAAGGAAGTACTAATAGGCTCCAAATTCTAATTTTTCAGTGTATTTAACTAGTTACAAATTTGTCAATCATAAATGCTCATTCACATAAATACATACATGCTTCTATGAAGGTACATTCTAGTTATTATTTGGTGCCCCAGTGGCTATCCTGACTTATACAGCCAAGTGAGAACATTGAAAGAAGTATAGGAAGGAAACGAAGGCAGTAGTGAGAGAATACAGAAAGGATTGACACAGTATTAACCAGGGAAAACAGCAAGATATTTGAGAAACCAAAGAGACAGAGGGAAAGAGGGTGGGTATATGGATGTGGGTAAAAAAGATGGGCATGGCATATGTGGGCAGGAGTAAATCCTAGATTCTGAAATACATGCTTTCTTATTGCACCCTGTTCTCCTGTGAGGCATGCCGATCTTCATGCTTTGTGGCTTGGCTTCGTGCATTTTTCTAAATTTTGTTGTTGGAACCACTTACTGTCTGCCTGTGGTGTGAACCCCAGTTTGTATCCTGAGATTCTTATTCTGGCTTCATGAAAACTACTCAGTTGATCACTTAATAGTAGTAGCTGGAAATCTAAGTATCAGTCTGTTTAGTTTTTAACAGAATGAAAACGTACATGGCTTGCATTTTATACTAACTGGTTTAAAAATAATCTGCTTTCAAATCTGGTTCCCAAACTTTAAAAGCTTATAGATCATGAGAAATTATTTTTTTACACTGTATGTTTTAATTGAGTTTTTTTTTTTTTACCTTAACATTAAGGACTATAGAATCATAGACCAGCAAATGGAGTCATGTATTCATATAAGTGACATAATTTGTTGATAGATTCTCAGTTTGGATGCTGGAATCAGATTACCTGTGTGCATATCTGGGTTTTAATATTTTCTGGCCATGAGATCTTCATCAGTAAATTAGCCTCTCTGATCCTTACTTTTCTCATGTATTGAGAAGGAATCATAATAGTACCTACTTCAAAGAGTTGAGATATTGAGTGCGTAAGACCCAAGGTGAACCTCAGCTTGTTCCCTCTTGAAACATTTTTGTATGTGGTTCCTTCTGCCTGGCACTAGCCCCTCCCCCCAGGTCTTCTTATAGCTCTATTCTGTATTTCATTCGGGTCTCTTGTCACTGACCATTCGTTCTGGAAGAGTATCTATTCTTCCATCATACTATCTTGCTTTGGCTTTTATTTTCCTTCTACACCCAAATTATAATAACATATAATATGCCTGTCTGCTTCTTCCACTGTAGAGAATTTGTTTAACTTGTTTATCACTATACGATACTCTTGACATGTAGAAAATGTTCCAACAAATATTAATTAAATGACTGAATGAATTTATATAATTTATATGAAACACTTACCAAGGGAAATTACCATTAATTTTAACCACTAAAGTGCTACTATAAAATATAAATATTAATTCTTGCATTCTGTTTGAATTAAAATATATATTAGGTAAATGTCAGTTTTACCCTGAGATGATAAAATTAGAAAGCATTTTCTTTGTAAATCATTGTTAATACAATTCTTAAATTGTACTTTAGATGTTTAATCAGCTTTTTTGTATTTGAGGACATTATGAAACATAAATGACTTTTCTAAGGTTTTATAATTATAGAATGTATATTTTTGTTAAGACATAAACAACTAAAAACTCTTTTAACCTGTAAAATATGTATAAGGAAATGATACGAAAACATTAATTCCCAATTAAAAAATTTTAATGTTGATTTATTCTTGAGAGACACAGAGAGACAGAGCATGAGCAGGGGAAAGGCAGAGAGAGAGACACACACACACGGAATCTGAAGCAGGCTTCAGGCTCTGAGTTGTCAGCACAGAGCCTGACTCGGGGCTGGAACTCATGAACCATGGGATCATGACCTGAGCCAAAGTCAGAAGCTTAACTGACTTAGTGCTTAACCAGGCGCCCCTAATTTCTAATTTGTGAAGACTGTGGTTAAAAACAAGAATCAGAAACTGGGGCTCCTGGATGGCTTAGTTAAGTGTCCATCTTCGATTCAGGTCCTGATCTCAGGGTTCATAAGTTCAAGCTCAGTGTCGGGCACTGTGCTGACAGCTCAGGGCCTGGAGCCTGCTTCAGATTCTGTGTGTGTGTGTCTCTCTCTCTGCCCCTCCCCTGCTCACACTCTGTCTCTTTGTGTCTCTCAAGAATAAAATAAAAATATTTAAAAAAAAAAACCAAGAATCAGAAAGAATGAATAGTTTTTCTTTTCTATGAGGAGACTATATATACAGAAACTAGTAACTTAATAATGAACACAGAATCTGGATTTTTTTCCCCTTTTCCCAGAGGAGAGGTTCATTATTATTAAGATTTCATTGAATAACCACTAAGATCTGTATCAAGCATTAATTCATATATGTATGCTATTATAAAATATGCCATACAAAATATGTTTGTTTAAAAATACAAGCTATTTTAGGAAGAATTTTTGTTTATATAATACACAATAAAATGACAATGATTTAAGTGAACCACCCTATGAATAGAAAGGAGTAACACAAATGACCTAAACCAGTGATATTTGGAGAGGATACTTTTTTCAAATGAAAACTTGGCTTCACCTCCTCTTCTAATCTGTGTGTGGCATACAGCGTTAATCACCATCTGAATCTTTTCCATTCATTTAACCTGCCTTGATCCATGGTTGCGTGTGTTTTTGTGAGGAATGAGGCTAGAGTGTGGTCATTACACCTTCTGCCTAAGTTTCCTGTTTTCAGGATAGACAATGTCAACAACTGATTTTCTTTTTCTTTTTGATATTTAATTTCAGTATTTTTGTGAGTAGCAGTAAAAATGAAAACTAAGGAAATGAAGATAGTAGTTTTGTTTTCTAAAGTAATGCAGAATTCTATACAAAATCTTTCATATTATTATTAATAAATAAGACTGATTTTCTTTTAACATTTCTTCTGATTAAATATCAATACAAGTTTATTATGGAAAAATTAGAAACGAGAGAATATGAAGAAAAAAATAGAAATGACCCATGATCCTTCTATATACAGATAATATTTATTTAAAACTTCAATGAAGTTTTATGCAAATATACACATGTATGCAAATATTAAATGAAGGCTTAAATCTTGGTTGTTCTTTCTTTCTTTTAATTTCTTTAGATTTTCCCCCAGTTACTTGTTTTGTTACGGTTTTGTGTTCGTTTTGTTCATATTGCCTCTTTTTTTGCTGTCTCTACTTTGAATGATTACTCTGTTTACCTGAAAAATAAACATAAAAAGTCAACAGTTGTAATCATTTTACTACATAGCTGAGAAGATTTGAGATGAGTTTTTATTGTTATTTGAACTAGAAAGTTACCTACTTGTAAAGATTTGGAGAGAATTTTTATCTTACCAAATTTAGTATCCATTTATTTATAAAATTATAGGCTTTAGAAAATTAAGCTTATGCTTTGATTATAAGAGTGAACTTTTGAGTCATTACATGCATACAAAGTTAGAATAATTCCTCCAGATTTCTGTGATGACACAACTACAAAGTAGAAACTTAAAATGTGCTTTGCTCATCAAGTAGCATTATGTGCACGATATCTCATCCTTAGTTCCCATATAAGGGAGGAGACCTTTATATTAAATGCCAATGTTTTTCCAAAGGTGGATTTAGCCATCATGAACCTCAAGAACATTATTCTTTCTAGAGTCATCATGCACTTGATTTCCTTCAAAAATTCCATTATGAGCAAGTATATATCACCTCCTAATCTGTAGCATTCAGTCATTCATGAGGTTTCTCATAGTTTCTCAGGCAATAGCACTGATTTGGGACTGTCATTCTGGTGTCGTGCTGTCAAAACATTTAACTGATTTTTTAAAATAACACACTTTCACATTCATATTTCAGTACTGAGTAGAATAGGGCTGTCCATAAGAAATTTTAAGACTGAGAGTCACTAAGTAATTTAATGCTGGAATTGTAAATATAGAGTCAAAATAAACCACTTTAAACTTGCCAAAACTATTTCATTTGTGGTACTTGTTCTGACTAAATTAAGAAATAAGCAAAACAAAAGTGAATGGAATTTAGGAGAATTGATTAGATAAAGGTATAAAGATTTGTACAATCCACTTTCAATTCTTGTCTCATTTTGCTTTTCCCCTCTCTCATTTAGACCTGTTTCTTATAAATTATATGTTCTACTTTTTGATGGACATTGCTTCCGCTAGTTGTTAATGTAGGAAGGGAAGCTAGTAAGATGAGAATCTAAAATGCTAAGATACTAACCTGTGATAGCCGATCATATTAAAATTTTCACCTTCTTTACCCTCAGCATTTATTATGTATTCTTAGGCTATTAATCCACTTAATGGTAAAAAGTTGTGGGTGACTGAGAATGATCAAAGATCAAAATCCTTTTCTAAATGCAGTATTAGGGAAAATTAGGTTTTGAATGGAAGTGGACTAATGTCTGATAAGAACAGTCATGATTCTCATGGAAAAAGAAGATCTACTAACATTCTAGAGATGGAAAAAGAAGAAAGAGATTCATATTTAGGAAATCTCATAATGAAACACCATGGTTTGTTTTCTGTGACTGAATGGGATTAACACAGATGCCTCTAAGCCATCGAATCATCTAAGGCCACATTAGTAACATGAGTAATATGTCTTTGTCCCATCTCACAAAATGTGATTCCCATCCTGTCTCCAGTATTACCACAGATAGTTGAAAGGGCGTTATATCATCATCATCATTTTGCTTTATCATAAATGTCTTCATAGATGGTATCTAAATCAATATTTCTTTTCACCATCACACTTTATGGTATGCTCTTTGTACATCTGCTTTCCTTCTCTTGATTCACCAGTTTACCACATGCGGTAATATGTAGCAGAAATTTATAAGATTTACTACAGGTTTAGCCAAAGTAAAGAGTAATTGCATCACACATAAGGAAACACCTTTATATTTGGTATCAGTGTCATTCTTCTTAGCATTACATTAGTTGTTTCCTTAGCAAGAAGGAGTCTAATGGCAGTATCCCTCTACTGGTGCCTTGCTGTATGGATTCACTGTTTTCCACCAATCATTTTTTTTCCTTCCTCTTACAGTATCTCTTACACTTCCAGTGAACAACTCCTGAACACCGGTAACTTTCCGATTCAGAATATTGTGCATTTATCTTTGTTCCTCACCTATTTTTAGGCAATGGGTGAGGAAAGAGTTTTGCCTTTTACATCCAGAGGGAATCACCTTGATAATTTACTAGACTTTACCACATGAAAATTCTCCTGAATGCAATTTCTTCTTTAGAAAGTACTTGTGGTTATGATTAATGTTTGTTTTGAAAATAATTGTTTCCCTCCAGCTATGTCAACTTTTCAAGTTAAGAGGTCACATAAATATTTGACTCTTTTTTTGGCTCTGAAATTTGTTTACCTTTGAGTAAAGTATTCCCAAGTAATTCCGCTTGCAAACTATGTATTTATGCATTCCCTGAAAATTCATATGTTGAAGCCTGAAACTCCAGTCTCTCAAAATGTGACTGTATTTGGAGAGAGGGCCTTTAAAGAGGTAATTAGGTTAAAATGAGACTTTGAGGGTGAGCACTGCTCAAGTCTGACTGGTGTCCTTATAAGAAAGGGAAATTGGACACGCGAAGGCAGCAAGGATGTGAACACAAAGAAAAGGCAGTGTGAGGACACAGAGGGAAGGGCTCATTTGGAAGACCAGCAGAGAGACCTCAGGAGAACCACAGTCTGCTGACACCTTGATCTTGGACATCAAGGCTCCAGAACTGTAGGAAAATAAATTTCTGTTGGTTACGGCACCCACTCTGTGATATTTGTTATAGCAGCCCTAGAAAACTAATGTAATCTGATAGCTACTAATTTTGAAACCTTGCCAGAACAATTAAAAAGTAGTAATTATGTATTGAGAGACAGAGAGAGAGAGAAGAGAAAATCCAGTGTAAGTACCAATCTACACAGGTTTCTTTGGAAATTCTGAAGATGTTTTGCAAGTTACATTCATATAAGGAATAGATAAAATACCACCTGGATAATTTTTATCCCAATTTATATAGTCAAGGGAAAAGAAGTACATGATAGTGAACATAGAGGATGGTATAAAATATACTAAAAATACCCAGATAGTCCCACATACCTGAATCTAAGCTGGACTAATGTAAGTTTAAAGCATCATCTTCAGCTGTTTTGATTATGAAATATATTCTATTTTTGAAGTTTATATTTCAAGCACATAGCTTTTTTTCTCCTCATGAATATGACAAGCAAAGAATCCAAATATATTAATATATTTGGTATTAAACCTGTGAATGTTTTCTAATTCAATTAGTGAAGATTGTTCTTCACATTCATAAGGGAAAACATGTTTAATTCAGCACTGCAATTTCACCTGTGCTCTGCTTTAATATATCATCAATATTTATTTAAAAATTCAGAGGAAAATGGAGTATTTCAAATATTTCCTTATAGTGTTCTTTGGATACTTTATTTCCTGTTTTGAAAACTAGAGCTTTTGAAAATAGGTAGGATGAGGAAGAAATGATACAATGAGCATTGAAAGCTTCTTACTCTATCCAACAGCCTCATAAATAAATTATCTTAATGAGTATGGGTAGTTGTTAACATTGAAAATCAAAGGACTATAAACTGACAAATAAGGCAAAAAGGCAAACCCTTTTACTTAATATTTTCCAGAGGTAGATTTATCCTGATTTATTTTTCAATCTCTGAAATGATCCTTGGGAAAGACTACATCATTATTTTCTTGACCTCATATATGATTGATTTTGGAAGGTTAGAAATTTCTAGCTATGTCTTTTTTTTTTTTCAATGAGGAGAGTGGAGCAAATTTCACAGACACATGCACTTATAAAGTTTTAATAAAATGTGATTTTTGACTTTCAAATTCTGACTGGTAATGGCAGTTTTTTTTTTTAAATATTTTTATTTATTTCTAGGAGAGAGAGAGACAGCTTGAGCAGGGGAGGGTCAGAGAGAGAGGGAGATATAGACTCTGAAACAGGCTCCAGGCTCTGAGCTGGCAGCCAGCACAGAACCCGACGCGGGGCTCGAACCCACAAACCGCGAGATCATGACCCAAGCGAAAGTCGGACGCTTAACTGACTAAGCCACCCAGGTGCCCCTGGTAATGGCAGTTTTTAAGAAATGAAGAAATTTAGATGGGGAAGTCTTCCCTTGAAGTAGTAACTTATGAAATCTTATAAACTGCCTGGAAGGAACAAGTGAAGATTTCATATGACTTCATATTTCTAAGATGGCCTTAGAAATCTTTGCTTTCTGTTTTCTCTAGAATTCGGACCACATAATCAAGATAGTCATAGCATGAAGAACACTTACCATAGGATTTGTCCCCATGTTCTCAGGCAATTTCCTTACCTAAAATTTTTTTCTCTTCCCACATACTCAAGGTAAACAACATATTCCTCAGTCACCATGAGAATTTTATGATCTCTGAAATTTGTGTTACCCTCCACTCTGCTGTTTCCATGGCTGCCAATTTACCCATTTCAGCAGGGCTCTGCTTCATGGCTTTGCTTGGTTTATCTAACCCACCTCCCAGGTGACCACCATTTTCCATTCAATTTTTTGTTTTCTGACCTCTAAATGATTATAGCCCTTGCAATAGTTATGAAGACTTGTTCTTTCATCTCTAAAAAGGAACTTAGAAGATCAGAGAACACCAAAAGGATACTATCAAATAAGTATCCTTATTCCATTAAGAGGACTAGTTGGTGTGTGTGTGTGTGTGTGTGTGTGTGTGTGTGTTTGTGTGTGCGTGCGTGCACATATACTTCAATAAGAATTCTACAAGTTATATATTAGTACTTCATTCAGAGTTAATATGAAAAAAATGGGTCACAGAGAAGTTAAGTAACTTGTTCAAACTTACAAAACCAGTGTCTTACAAAAGAAGATTCAAACCCATAACTCTTTTATCCAAAAGCCCATGTTTTTTCCATGCTGCCATGCTGTGCCTTGAACCAGTTATTTTTATTGACTTGGCTGACCAACTAACTTAAACAATGAAACTTTATGTTCCTATTCATATTTTCCCAATCATTCTACTGCCATGGATTCTTGAAAGTTTAATAAATGAGATCTGCTAATTAGCATTTATTTTATAAGTGGAATGGGAATTTTCATGGCCAATTTTCTTAACCATAGAGGGGAAAAAAGGCCGTTTTTATGTGCAGCCCATGGCTTGATGAGTAATCACAGCACACCTGTCAACATTATGAAAACACTCTTTTGAAATTTTTTTGTGATTTTTCAAAAGACAATCATAAAAAGAATCAGTCTTTTTAAACTTCATGTGGTGATGCCTCATTGCCATGACTCAGCAGGTATCTTTATGACTCCTTAGGCATAAGATAGTTTTGAAATGATTGCATTAGATCTTCAAATTCAGAATCTTCTAAAGAAATTATTTTAAAGGTTTTATTTATATTATTAAACAGTTTTGAGTGGTCAGGTTTGGCCTGAAATAAAATAAAGTAGATATTTGTTTTTGCCAATTTGATTATATTTTTACATGACCTTTTCTATAATTATCCTGCTTTCATGCCTTTCTGAGTTTCTCCTGTAATAGGAAAGTGAGGGATGGATTAGATTACATTAAGGTGAGCATAACAAACGAAATGATAACCTTAAAATTTATTTATTTTTATTTTTATTTAAACATTTTTTAGTGTTTATTTTTTTTGACAGAGAGAGAGAGAGAGAGAGAGCACGAGCAGGGGAGGGACAGAGAGAGAAAGGGAGACACAGAATCTGAAGCAGGCTCCAAGCTGTCAGCACACAGCCCAACACGGAGCTGGAACTCATGAACTGCGAGATCATAACCTGAGTGGAAGTCAGATGCTTAATCACCTGAGCCACCCAGGCGCCCCCCAAATTTTTTTTTAAACCGAATAGTGAATCTTCTGTGGTAAAAATATCAGTATTAGAGATTTTTAGAACTCCCAGGGTGCTTCCTGGCTCCCTCACCCTCCTCCTGTGTAAATGATTATTTTTTCCATCTGTAGTAATAAAGTGGAAAGCTTTACCTGAAAATACAGAGCCCTTTCTCACTTATAGTCATTGCTACTGTAAACACTGAAAGTTCAAATTTTCATATGCAACTTGGTTCATATTGACACTATTCTAGTCAGACTATAATTTATTGTAGAGCGCTGTTTTTTAAACTCTATAAAAGTGATGTTTGATTGTTTTGTATCTTTTCAAAATGTAGTATTATATAATTGTTGAAGGATCCTAAGTTAGTTTATTGCCTTATTGAAATTTTCCTTGTTCATATTTTACATTTCTACTTTATCATTATTTAATTGCATATACTCTTATTGAAAGCCTTTGAGAGTCACAAGTCTATTGTGAAGTGAGAAGGGGATGTGGCCAATAATTAAATTTTTTCTAAGGGTTGTTAGATTCCATGCACTGGTAAAAGTAACACTAAAGTTGACATCTTCAGGCTCAAATATTATTAAAAGAAAACTGTTCAGTATCCAAGTAGGGCATGGGATTTTCTCTTCCTACTGTACCTTTGTTTGTCTCAGCTCAGTAGTAAAGGTAGCCTTCTGTTACCTTCAATCTTCTCTGTGATTCCCATCATTTGAACTAGCCCTATTCATTTCTTCTCTCTTCTATCAAACACCTTTTCTCCTATACTCTAAGGTTCTCAGCACATTGGGCTTGTCTCTCCATCTGCTTCATACTCTCCTATGCTTTTAAATAATACTTGGTTTTTATTATAAAATTAATATATGATTTGTGTCAATTTTATGTTATTTCATGAGAAATAATATTCAACTATTTGGTAACACCATAATTTATTTAAATGTTTTATATCAACTTTTTATATATATTTTTTCAAAATTATGAATACTCCAGGAAGGAAATCTTTGTAAATTTTGAGCATGAATTTTAAAAGTTACTAAGGTTAATTTATTGTAAGTAAAATTAATGGCTCAAAGAATAAGACTTTATATATTTCAAGGCTCCTTATATTATATCCATGTATATATGTTCAGCAAGGTTATTACAGTGAACATTCCAACTCCTATGATATATATCATTGTCTTTCTTACTACATCATTATTTGTCAAATTTGTGCCAGTTTGGCAAGTAAAATTGCTGTCAACTTGCATTGTTTTAGTTGTTACAGATGTTGAACAATTTTTTCAAGTGGTTATTGTCCTATTGATTGAGTTTTGGTAATTTCTTTATTTTTATAGTTGAATTTACGTTTTTCTTAAACTTACTTAAAGATTATACATGTACGTCTATATATTTAGGCTATTTGCAGCAAATCTTTTCCAGTCTGTTTTTGCCTTTTAATATTGTTTGTAGTTTAATTTTTATACACTGAATTTATGAGGTAACTATGATTTCTAGATTTTCTTTTGTTATTAAAGAGATAAGTTTTAAAGAAAAGACTTTTATAAGCAAATCTTTACCAAGGTTTCATGTTCATACACTTGGGCCATACTCCAAATGTCTGACACTGGGAGACAGTAAAAAGGAACTTTGAAGAGAAATATTTTTCTTTGGAAGATTTAACCATCACTACTACTACCACCACCACCACCACCATCAACAACAACAACAAAAACAACACAATACAGATCACACTAGGCTAAAAAGTTTAGTCACACACAGGGCGCTATTTATCATTTTTTCTGTCTCATAACACTTAAGGAAACACTAATTTCCTTAACCAATATGCAGAGTCTCAGTTGTAGTAAAAATAGCTACAGACACAGAGAAAAGCATGGTCTTAATTTCCTGTTAGTCTCTGTCTGAATATTTTTCTTCTTGTCCTCAGACTTTTTTCTGAGAACTTACTCAACATTGCTTTAATTCTAAGGATTCTGTCATAAAAAGTTGAAGTCCTCCAATTGATGACTTTCATATCTTTCTTTCTTTCTTTCCTTTTCTTTTCTTTCTTTTCTTTTCTTTTCTTTCTTTCTTTCTTTCTTTCTTTCTTTCTTTCTTTCTCTTTCTTTCTTTCTTTCTCTCTCTCTCTCTCTCTCTCTCTCTCTCTCTCTCTTTCTTTCTTTCTTTCTTTCTTTCTTTCTTTCATCATTTGGAAAGCCCTTTTAGAGCCCACTAGTCAGGACAATTCTTCCATCTCATTTAACCCTGTGGACCAATCTCTTTAAGACTCTTACCTATCATCAGGAACTGCTTTGCTAACCTCCACTTAAATTTAGTCATTCCAGTTATTGAAGAGATTTTTTTACAAGCAAGAGATGTTATCTAGTTGATCTGTTTCTATAGAGATAACTCAATAGCATTTATTGCCAATTTGTGTAATTATTTAATCCTAAATCCTATACTGTCATTAAACTTTGCCTTACCTCTTCATTCTATCCCAAAGCTGCTTTCTTTCTTTTCCTAAACGTCACACTTGGGTCTGAATGATGAGGCCTAAGAAAAGTACCCAGGGCAAGGATATTTTAAGAAATAAAAAAAATAACGGCAATGTTATATGTTAAGATGTTCCCAGGCCAACATTAAAATTGCAAAAAGCCCTGTCTCCCTTAGTAAACTTACACGAAGTGAATAAATTCCTAGAAAGTCTCAAATTATTAAAAACTATTCAAAAAGTAAAGAATTGGAATAGGCCTATAACAATGAAAGGACTTGAAATAGGAATTAAAAATCACCATACAAATAAAAATACAGGACCAGATACTTTTAAGAAAGCTATTAAGATGGTAAAAACCAAAACTAATACTTTGGATATTCAGAAGTTAGAGAAGAGTGAATACTTAACTACTTAATCTGTGAGACCAGTATTACCTTGATACCAAAGTTAGACAAAATACATCTCAAAAAAAGATAATTCAAACACTATGCCTCATGAATATAGCTGAAAAAAAACCTCAACAAAATATTATTAAACAGAATCAGCAACATCTAAAAATAATTATATAATTAGATAGAAAAGATTTATCCCTGAGATGCAGGGTTGGTTTAACATCCCCAAATCAATTTCTGTATTCATTCTTTGTATTAATGGAATAAAGGAGAAAAAACATGATCATCTTACTGGGTACAGAAAATTATTTGATGAAATCCAGTGTTTATTCTTGATAAAAGTCCTCAACAAAATGAAATGTAAATAGAATGGAACTTTCTTAGTTTGATAAAGGGAATCAAGAGATATCTGCAGTGTTAGCATAACTCATTAACTCATGGTCAAAGATTTCAGTGTCTTTCCCCTCAGACCAGGAAAAAGATAATGATGTCCATCATTGTTATTTCCATTCAACAATGTTTAAAAGGTTCTTGCCAGTGTAGCCAGGCAAGATAAAAGAAGTATAAGGAGTCTAGATTAGAAAGGGAGAAATAAAATAGTCTTACGTACAGATGTCATAATTCTATAGGAAATCCTAAATGATTCATAATAAAATTACAATATAATGAATAGACAATTTCACCAAGTTTGCAAGATAAAATATCAATATAAAAATGAATCTATGTACACACAATGGACAATCTAGAAATAAAATTAAAGAAGGAATTCCATTCAGGGTAATATCAAAATGAACAAGATAATGAACAAATTTAATAAAAGAAGTGTAAAACCTGTGAACTACAAACGAAAACATTGCTGATGGAATTAAAGCTGATCTAAATAAATGATACAAATTCCAGGTTTTTGTTTGAAAGACAATACTATTAGTATGGTAGTTCTTCCCAAATTGATTTATAAATTCAGTGTAGTGAAAATTAATATCTCAGTGGGATATTTTGCTTGTTTTGGTTTAAGCTCATTCTAAAATTGATGGGAAAATGCAAAGAACCCAGAATAGCCAAAGCTATATATATTTTAAAAAAGCAAAATTGGGAATATATACTTCCCTATTTTAAAACTCACTATATGTGTACATATATTAAAATAAACAGTGTGGTACCAGAGAAGGATAGACAAATAAATGGAACAGTATTGGGAATCCAAAATAAACTCTTATATTTATTGTCCATTTACTTGCCAAAAAAGGAGGCAAGACAATTCAATAGGAGAAAGGATAATCTTTTCAACAAATGGTGCTAAGATAACAGAATGTTGGCATGCACAGATGATGAATTTGGACCCTTATCTCACATCAAACACACAATTTATCTCAAACTTGGGTAGAATACTAAATGTAAGAGCCTAAATTATAAAACTCTGAGAATAAAATATAGGGGAAAATCTTCATTACCTTGGGTTAGATTATTTTTAGCTGCAACATCACAAACACAACCCATAAAAGAAAAATAAATGATAAATAAGCCTTCTTGATAATTTTTCAAATTGTGCTTCAAAAGAAAAGCCATTAAGAAAATAAAATTAGCCTTACATGGGAGAGATGTTTGCAAAACAAAGCCTTAATATATATTATTAAAGATTTTAATAATATACCATAAACTTGTGTTTTATACAAGAATATATAATGACTCCTACACCTCAGTATTAAGAAACAACCTAATTAAAACAAACAGAAGACTTTAATATATGTTTTACCAAGAAAGATATATGAAGAGTTAGTAAGCACATTACATGATATGCAACATTGTTAGTCATTAAGGAGATACAAATAAAAACTATTTAAGATACCACTCTATACCCACTAGAATGATTATAATAAAAAATAGTCATGGAGTAATAAGGGTCAGGATGTAGAGAAATTATATTCCTCATAAATTACTTATTGGAATATTAAATGTTAGAGCCATTTTGGAAAATATTTTTAAATTCTCTGCATAACGTATAGGAGGATTAGGAGGAACTTAACGGAGGACCATGGGGGAGAAGAAGGGAGGAAATGGTGGGGGAGAGGGAGAGAGGCAAACAATGAGAGACTCTTGAATGCTGAGAACAAACTGAGGACTGATGGGTGTAGGGGGGTAGGAGGGAGATGGGCATGGAGGAGGGCACTTGTGGGGATAAGCAGTGAGTGTTACATGGAAACCAACTTGACAATAAACTATTTGTAAAAAAAAAAAATTAAAAAAATAAAATTAAATTAAAAATTAAAAAAACTCTCTGCATAAATATCCCATATAACATAGCAAGACTGTGCTTATGTGTCTTTCCAAGGAAAATAAAAATATGTGATCCCATAATGAATTGTATATGAATGCTCGTAGCAGCCTTTTTTCATAATGGCCAATAAGCAGATACAATCCAAATATCTGTCAACTAGTTAATGGATAAACAAAAATGTGGCATATATCCATATGTTGGAATACTATTCAGTAATATAAAGAATGCTGATAAATACCATAACATGGATGAACCTTAAAACTATGATCCTAAGTGAAAGAAGCCAGTCCTGACAGGCTATGTAATATAGTTCCATTCACAGGATATCCTCATAAAAGTCAAATCTTTAGAGATCGGGGAACTGAATTATTGGTCACTAAGACTGGGGATGGAAATGTGGATTGACTTAACCTTTGGGAATGATGGAAATATACTAAAACTGGGTTGCAGTGATGATTATACAATTCTAAATTTACCAAAAATTACTGACTGGTACACTTACAGTGTTTCAACTCTGATGTGTAAATTATATCTCAGTCAAGTATAAAAAATATATCTAACTGTATATGTTGATATAGCTGTTGTACAGATGAGTACAACATGAATTATAGTTTTTGTTTTTTCTATTCTCATGAAGATTCTCAAATGCAGAGACACTTCTTTCTGTTTGATTTCACTCTAATTTCCTTATACATCTCCTCACAATTGGCACTTAATATCACAGCCAGTTGACTCACTCTTCACGGGAATTATGAGGCTTTAGTTTATTCTTTTATTGATTATTCTCTTTGGTTATTTTATGCTGGGATTTTTAATGAGCTATTTTATATATACTAACATTTAATTCTCATAACACTATGGGAGATTATTTTCTCCATTAAAATAATTTTTAAAATGTGACATACACAGGTTAAGCAACATAGCACGAGTTGAAGGTGGTCAAGTTAGGATGTAGAGCCATGCAGTCTTTGCACGTAACTCTTCTTATATCCTGCTTCCCATCTGAATATTTCCTTAATTTTAGAATAAGGAAATAAAGAACATAGGAAAGAGCCTTTGAATGAAAGTAAAGTTTGTTTTTTCATGCTTTGAGAATTTTTATGATTATCAGTGTTTTTAGAGATTATGTATATAGTTAGCTTAAAAAAAGACATTTGCAAATGGGAAGAAAGAAACCTATGATACTATAGATAATAAAAGCAAGGTCCTCATTTCCAGGGATGGTGTTCATAGTAGGTAAATTGGGAGTTTTTAACACAATGACCTTTCACTCATTTTTTATAAAATAAAGCCAAAACCCCATTGCTTTCTTATCCTGTTAACCTCTAAACCCTAAAACTGAGATTTAGCAAATTAAAATAAATTTCTCTAGCCTAAAACAAATGTTGCCCATATTAATTATAAATTTATAATTTAATTAAATGATTATAAGAACTTCTTATAAGGCCACATTTTGATTAAGTAACAGTCCATATAATGCCAAGGGAATATGAAAGTGATTGGTCCTGTGTCCTGGGGGATGAAAAAGAAGGGAGAAGGAGAGAAACAAGAATGTATATTCCTGAAGATAAGTTTTACCTTTCTCAAATTTTATTTTCCCAAGTCCAGTTTCATATACTAAAGATCTAAGTATTAGTGAATTTGTTGATTAACTTATTTATTAGCTTAGTCAATAAATGCCTGTAGAATTCCAGTAGGCTTGGTACTATTCCAGACTGGATTCAAGCAGTGAACTGTCCAGCACTTCATGGAGTCATATTCTACTATGAGAGACACGTAAAGTTTCATAAAAGCTTATCAACACTCTGTAGGATTAGAATCAAATCCTAAGAATGTATTTACAAAGGGACTTGACCTAATCTGGAGTTGCCAAGTTGCTGAAAAACTTTGAACTGAGAGCCACACAATATGTAGGAATTGACTAGATTCAGTGGGATTGCATGGGTAAGAGGGCAGGATCAAATCCATATCTGTAGAAATTACCAGGGGTTTTTCATCTCCATGGTTTATTTAAATTTTAGACACATTAAGAGTAAGCTTGGTCTGGAGCACCTGGGTGGCTCAGTCGGTTGAGTGTCCAACTTCAGCTCAGGTCAGGATCTTGTGGTTCATGGGTTCAAGACTCATGTCACTCTCTGTGCTGACAGCTCAGAACCTGGAGTCAGCTTCATAGTCTGTGTCTCCCTCTCTCCCGGCCCCTCCCCCACTCCTGTCTGTCTCTGTCTTTCAAAAGTGAATAAACATGAAAAAAAGAATAAGCTTGGCCTGCTTAGGTTTTTCCATTTTAAAATAATCTTTAATAAGCTATTCAGATGTAACTGTAGAGAAATTGTAGTGTATCTTCAACTCTGTGAGATAGGGATCCTTGTCTATTTTTGTTTTATTGCTGTACCCCCATACCTAGAACAATGTCTGGCAAAAGGAAAATACTGAAGAAATATTTACTTATTACTTCCATGAATGAGTCAATTAATCAATCAAAAATACCTGACAAAAACACTTCGAATTTTCTATTATTTCTCCATTAACTATTTTGTACTACGTAAGCATATACCCCCCAAAATGCTTTCTATCCTTGTCAGCACTTTGCTTCACTTATCTTCTGAAAACATGATGTTTAAACGCTCCCACAAAATGTGTGAAAGCTTTGAAAGCAGGTGGACATTGACAGTATATTCTCTTGTTTCATGATGATGTGATTCAATGTGCAAATGATGTGGTTAATCATGCCAAAGTAATCCCTAAAGCTTCTAAAGCTTGCCTTTTCTCTGATTTGCATATTGTCCTTTAAATAAGGCCTGTGAATGCACAGTAAAAGACTGATTGGTGTACTTATGGTGCTTTATATATTCACACTTTTTACTATATGATTGTACTTACTGCTGCTAGGATTCTTAAATAGAAAATGTGTTCTATTGTAAATATTTTTGAATATATTAGAATTCATAATATCTTGCTAAGCATAAAAAATCAGATTTATTGTCAGTTAATACTATGGGTTATGTATTTCTCATAGCTCCAAATCTGTTTTGTATAAGTTCATGTCTTTTTGAATTCTTGAATACCAATATTTATTTATCTTCTTAATTACCTTCTTAAGGTATCTCTTAGGATAGAGACATTCAGTAGTATGCTGTTGCCATGCAAATAAAAATAGAGTTAAGAATATTTTCAATTCAGTTACCAAGATTGAACAAAGTCTCATAGTCATCCATAGTCATGAAGAAATTACATTAATGGAATAGAAATAAATAGAAGAGTTGGAAGTGGCAGTTATTGATTTGCTTATGATTGATTTTCAAATAAAGACAAGTCATTCTGATGGAAGTTTTTTCTCCTGGTTATTAAAACTACCAAGGAATAAACATTAAAATATTAGCATATATATATGCCTCATTTATTAATTGATTATTTTTATACGGGTTGATAAACATGTATTGTGGCTATGCATTTATGCAAATTTCCCTAGTTATGGAGCCATTAACATTTAGTCATCATTAATAATTCTAAAATATTTATAAAGGGGAAAGGGATTATATTGTATATAATATTTATTAATTGCAACAGATATTGTGGTGAGCTGCCCACATCTCTCCTCTAGAGCTGAGGAAGTCATTCCCCCTGCTGCTGCAAGATTTGATTGATGATGTGTCTGAGCTGAGTCCCTTTTTTGGAATTGTCCTCAGCCAAAGAAGGTTGCTTTGCCAAAGTTATGACCCCTCCACAGGAGGCAGCCAGTAACCAGTGACTGGTAGGTGCTGATTGTAGAAGTCCAGTCCCCTCAATTCACAGTGCATCACTATGAAACAGCTGTTCCAATTTCTGTACTCACTGTGGGAGCAACCAAAGTCTCTGTTGTAGCTATTAAAATTCATTTTCCCCCTCGGGCCAATCCTACTTTCTTTATTCCCTCATACATGTTGATTCTCAGGGGTGCTCCCCAAATTTCTGTCTTGCATGCAAATTTCTATCTCAGAGTGACTTTTAGGAAATTTGATCTTAGATGGTGTCAGATGTGGTCCAAGTAATCTGACTCTCAAATGGACTTTGAAATGGGATCTCTAGCCAGCTAACTGACTTCGGGAGCCTTGTTACTAGCAACAGGTGCAGCAGTGATACCTCTAGTATTCTGTCAAGGTACAATGATGATATTCACTGGGATGGAATATCAGAAGAAGAGATGAAGTTGTTGGCACAGTATCTCAGGTTGTTGAGATATCAGAGTGTGCAGTAATTATTAGAACAAGGAAATCAAGTGGCCCTTGCTGAGTGCCATTCATATACTGGGAAAAAACCTACACGATGAAAATCTGAAGCAAAGTGTGAACATGGAAGGGCTTCTTCAGCAGCATAAAAAGCAGTTGTGATTTCCTATAGCTGGAGGGCAGGAAAGGTTACAATCATGCCTATCATCTAACAATAAAGGCAACTAACTCACAGAGAATGTTGACTGTTCAACACTGGCAAGGCCACCACATAAAGGTCAAGTCCCAGACTGGCAAGTGGACAACCTTGAGAAGGAGTTCTTCCTCAACATTGTGTCCTAGGTTTGCATTTACCTCACTTTAGACTTGGCCTTGCCTCTGAGAGGGAGAATCCAGCTATCTAGTGCTGATGATGGTGACATGATGAAGCTAGTTTTACAAGTGTTAAAAACAACTCAAAATGAATGGAACTACTGTTAGAGTAAGGAACTGCCATTGCCAGAGTGAAAAATTGTGACTTGAATGTTAACAGTCAGGGTCAGAAAGCAATGGGGTTTTGGTTTTATTTTATAAAAAGTGAGTGAAGGGCCATTGTGTTAGAAACTGCCAACTTACCTTACCAAACTTACCTACTATTAAGGTCATTCCTGGTAATGAGGACTTGCTTTTTATTATCTGTAGTATCATATGTTTCTTTCTTCCCAGTTGCAAATATCTTTTTAAAGCTGACTGTGATGCTTAAAAACAGTTGATAATTATACAAGCTCTAAAAACATTGATAATCAGAGAAATTTTCAGAAACAACTAATATTTCTTGATTGCCTACTCTGTGGATGGGTCTCTGTTAAGCACAGTGGTATAGTTCAGGGGCCAGCAAACTATGGCCTGAGGGCCAAGTGTAGCCCACTTTTTTTCTTATAGTCCATGAGCTATGAATATTTTTATATTTTTAATTGGTTGAATAATGACAATAATTACAACAATAACATTTCTTGGCATTAAAATTATATGAAATTCAAATACCAGAGCCCACAAATAAACTTTTATAGGGAACGTGTCAACACTCATTTTCATTTACATGCTATCTGTGGCTATCTTTGAGCTATAATGGCAGATTTGACTAACTGGTCTCTGGTCATCATGGTGCACTGCTGCTCAGAGTGAGATAAATTATAGGAGCACAGTTGTAATTCAGTGTTGTGTTAAGTACCATGTGAGTTGCCTCAGCATGTTATTTTTTACTATGTACCTATGTATATGTGTATTACCAGCACTTATTCATTGTGTCAAGAAAAGAGGAGACAGGTGGGCTTTGAGTATTGCTTTTCTGAGGCAGAGTGGAATATGGATTAGCTTGTTATCAAATTATATGGTGAGCATTGTGTTTATGAAGCAATGATACTGGGTTAAAAGAACATTACTAGGGGCACCTGGGTGGCTCAGTCAGTTGCGCGCCTGACTTCAGCTCAGGTCATGATCTCATGGTTTGTGGGTTCGAGCCCTGCATCGGGCTCTGTGTTGACAGCCAGCTCAGGGACTGGAGGCTGTTTCAGATTCTGTATCTGCCTCTCCCTCTGACCCTCCCCTGCTAATGCTGTCTGTCTCTCAGAAAATAAATAAAAAAATTAAAAAAAAAAAGAGAACATTACCAGACTAAGCACCCCTCATAATATGCCCAATCCATTGAAAAGCCCATGATTAAAAAAAATTATAGAACTTAAATTGGAATATGTTACCAATGCAGATTTTTTTCCAAGAAAGAAAAAAATGAAAATGAGGCTATAACCAAAGTTTCCAATGTCTCTTTTGTCAATCAACCAAATAAAATAATTTCCAAGTGAGTTAATTTAATCGTTTGATTGCAGGAGCTGAAGAAATTTGTCCATACAAAAAACTTGTTTAAGTCTATTAGCCTTTAGGCAAGAGTAGTTGTCTGAATTGGGACATTGGGAAGAACATCAAAAGGAAAATAAGGAAATTATTTTGAGTAATTGTCTTCAGTTCATAATGAGTTGCCCAATGTTACCAACACTGTCACTTTTTTTTTCTCCAAGAATAGTCTGAGAATATTTTCAAAGTTAAGCAACTCTAATTCAGTTTATACTTAAGTGGAATCTGCTAAGATTTTACACTGATGGTGTTAAAAATATGTGTGAGCAGAAAAAGACATAAGTGAATAACTTACAAAGCTTGTGAAAAATGTAAGGAATGTAAAACCTGTGATTATCCATTGCATTATTAACAGGTACTTGATAAAAAATGTTAGAGTGAATCATGTGTTAGTGAACCCATAGCACCAATAATGAACTTAATTTATTCTTGTAGACTTGTATATTCTGATTTACTTCACCAGGCAGCAGTTTGATGGTTTAGCAGTGGGTCTCTCTCTCTCTGTCTCTTTCTGTTTCTCTCTGTCTCTCTGTCTCTCTCCTGATGTTTTTAGCTCAAGAATGAGGAAGAATTTTCCTGAAGGGGAAAAACCCACCCTCTCGTACTATCATCGAATACTAAATGGCTTTGGAAATTAGTTTTTACTTCAGACTAGTTAATATTTTTTAAATAAATTTAACCAAAATGACAATGCTTATATGTGAAATTCACACTACAGTAAAGTCATTTTGACAACTAACATTTATAAATCACAAGTTATGTCATGCTGTTATAGACACTTCCCATGCTGACAAAGTTAAGACAGGAAGCAAGATCTCCATTCCCACACAAAAAATTATAGTGAATATATTTGCTCAGTCACAGTTCCATTAACATTTTTTCATACTTCAACTCAAGTGCAAAAGAGATTTATGTATTTCAAAATGTGTTTAACTTTGCAGTTGGGGAGCACCCACCTAATCTTCAAATGGAGGGATTAATCTATAATGCAGCCATTCCAAAAGGCAAATATCAAGAGAAGAACCAAATCGAATTCCATAAATACCTTCCAAGTGATGAGTATACTCAATTGAAATCACATACTTATGGATGGTATCAGTATCATCAGTGCTTGACAATATCTATTGATGTGAAAAGACATTTTTCAACATAAAATACATGACATCTTATGACAAATGAGCATTAATAGATGATATTTGTTACTAATTTTCATGATAAGAAACATTAACATTAAACATTAACATTAAAAGGATAAATAACTCCAAATAAGCAAAATATTACCTTCCCTTGCAAATACCTATATTTCTCCTTAATAGATCTGTATTACAAAAAATTATACTCTATTATTGTTACTTACGTTTCATCAAAAATTTTAGAAAAATTATCTCTCTGTTTTGCAGCTAACATGCCAGATAATATCCTAGATTTTTACCCTTAGTCCACAAAGCCTCAAATATTTGCTATTTAGCTCTTTACAGAAAAAGCTGTCTGACTCTGGCAGCTGAGAGACCACAAAACTTAAACATAAAAGGATAAATAACAATGTATGTTAGAGTTTTTAATGTATCAGAGGAGAGATATTATATTGATAATGAGGAATGTTGGGGTAAATGGAGAAAGACCCCTCAGGGGAAGTAGGATGTTTGTTCCTTAAACATTTGGATAGGAAGGAGAGAGAAGAAAAGAGCATGGAAGAAGTTGCTTCATGAAGGGGACATGATGTACGCAAAAGACAAGAAGGCAGAAATGCAAAAATTCTATGTAAGAATCAGTGAATTGGCCAGTTTGACTGGATAAGAAACTTCATTTAGAAGGGTGTAATTACATTTGCAGAGGCTCTCACATGGCAAGTGATACAGATTGAATGTTTATCCTTCCCCAACATCTCCAACTCACATACTGACACTGCCCTCCCCGTGTGATTGTATGAGGAGGTGGGATTGTTGGGAGAGGGTTAGATGAGGCCGCGGGGGTATAGCCCTCATGAATGGGATTAGTGCCCTTGTAAGAGTCGGGAGAGAGTTTGCTTCTCTCTACTCTCTGCCATGTCAGGTTACAATGAGAAGTCAGTCTGAAACTCAGAGGAGGGCCCTTACCAGAACCCAGCCAGCTGCCACCCAGCTCTTCGACTTCCAGTCTCCAGAACTGTGAGAAATAAATTTCTGTTGTTTATAAGCCACACAATCTATGGTATTTTTGTTATTGCAGTCCATGCTGTCGAGGGTATCAGGCTAAAAATGCACAGACTTTATTTTGTGGCACTTTGGAGATTTGAGATATTGAATGAACTATTCCTATATGCAAATTGCTGTTTATTCTTCATGACTTCAGATATCATCTTCTTGATGTTTTCTTCAACTCCTTCAGACAGAATAGAGAATAGGAAAAAGATTCAATAACAAAGACTTGGATTGCAGCGTGGCAGAAAGAACAGAGTTAAAGAGTATTTGACAGTAATTCATTCCAGCATTATATGGTTCAAGACAGCTGTAGATTTTGTGGGCTCTAAAATATAATATCTGAAGTCAAGAAAATTATATGCTACAGTTTCAGAGAAATAAGTGAAACATTTAATTTTTAAAAATTTAGTCTGGGAGCAAATACATGCCAAACATGCCACACCAGAAATGTCACATTTCAAATTAATATGCTTTATTTCAACCAGGGCACGTATATATGTTTTTTTGTGTGAGGTTTTTTTTTTTTTTTAATGTTTATTTTTGAGAGAGACAGTGCAAGTGAGGAGAGGCAGAGAGAGAGAGGGAGACTCAGAATCTGAAGCAGGCTTCAGGCTCTGAGCTGTCAGCACAGAGCTCGAAATGGGGCTCGAACTCACAAACTGTGAGATCATGACCTGAGCCCAAGTCGGACACTTAACTGACTGAGCTGCCCAGCTTCCCCAGCCAGGGCACTCATGTATTGATTCCTGATTACAATTAAGGCTTAATTCATATCCAAGGTTTTATATTTAGATTATGCTAGGAAAAAAATTGAAAAAGAAAAGAGGAATAGAAGGGAAGGATTAATGGCTTCATTTGATTTCTTAAAGCCTCACTTGATGTTATCTCAAGGTAGAATGGAGATTCACTTCTGAGTAGCTGTCCTTGTGAAAGATCAAAGGATGCACTCAGCCTTTTCCCCAGTCCCAACTACTTTTATCTTAGAAAGAAGGTTTATCAAAAACACTTTTTAACTATGTAGTGGCTGTGTCCTAATCTGTGAATAAATGATTGGTATATAATTCACTGCATCTAGTTATCAATTGAAATGACAGGATTAGGGGGACCTGGGTGGCTCAGTCAGTTAAGCATCTGACACTTTATGGCTCAGGTCATGATTTCAAAGTTCGTGAGTTCAAGCCTCACATTGGGCTCTGTGCTAACGGTGTGAAGCCTGTTTCAGATTCTCTCCCTCTCTCTCTGCCCCCTTGCCCCTCAAAATAAATAAATAAATAAATAAATAAATAAATAAATAAATAAATAAATAATGAGATTAGTAGCAGCTTTAACCCAGGAGAAAAGGTATCTGGTTTATGTGGAATTTTACTATAAATCTAAGTGAAATATTAAATTTTCTTGTATTCACTTGTTTCAAGACACTTAATGAAAACATCATTTGTCATTACTGAACATAACATTTGCTTTAAAATATACCCATCTTATCTTAAATTTATACTGCAAATGCATGTATAAAAGTGGGATCTGAAGTTAAAAGCATTTTGTTACTCTTCTAAGCAAAGTAAAAAAAAATTAATAAATAAAGGAAATGGAAATGGAAAAGTTTTGTGCTGTTATTATGTAAGTCTTTATGAAATTTTACAAAGTGTGGCTCACAGTTCTACCCTGGGCTCATTCAGCTTCTTTAGGGCTGATACCATGTACTGTAAGTTCTTAACGTCTTACCTTGGCAGAGCTATTTTATTTATGTAAAACGATTAAGTGTACAATTTAAATGTAAATGATTTTATTATATTACTCTTTCCGTTTTCCGGTGAGAAGGATTTTGAGTAGAAGACTAAGCTTGTCAATGACTTTTATGCTATGGCAGAGAAAAGATCTGTTTCCTAGAGCCACAGTTTCTATGAGAATAAAACATCCAGATTTGTGAATTGAGGCAGTAGAATTGGTAAGATGAAATGAACATAATAACAAGAAAATTTAGACCCACCTTGAGAAAAGGACTGTGGAGCCAGAAAATCTGGGACCAGAGTCTTGCTACTCTTCGGTAAGTAAATACTTGAACCTCCAAACTTGAGCTTATGTTTTATAGTTATTTCCTAGTCATGCTTGGCTCTTGGGTCAGGGAGAAGATGGACATATTTGAATAAGTGTTGAACAGCTGAGATAAATGAAGTAAATAAAAATGAAATAAATAGGTTATCTGGTAAAAGGAAAAAAAGGAACAGGGCTAATCTATAATGTATGAGCTAGTCATGCTTTGTGTCTGGGAGACAAAAAGAACATCTCCCAAATTAGTACTTCAGGCTGGTAATAAGCTTTTACCTATGAACAGTCACACACACATACCTTCTCTGATCCAATAGTACTTTCCATATTCATTTGGCCATATAAACTTTAAGTGGAAAATTTTGTGTATGAACAACTTTTTATAAAACAAACTTTGAAATTTAGTTACCATATTTTATTTTATGATGACAATAAAATGCATGAGGTAGCAAGTCTTTTCTGTCTCTGTATTCCCAATGCCTGGCACATGGTGAGTAGTCAGTAACATTTATTGACTCTCATCGCTTGGCCCAATAAATAAGCTAATTAATTTACCTTTACAAGTCAGAAGACTTAAAGGAGAAAAAAGTTGTAAGCCATGTGCCCAAGCATTAAATGGAGATCTATTTGACTTTGAACAAGGATATGTTTGTTGTGCTACCTACGGAGATACCACGCACCTAAATTATAATATGCCTGGCACCCTCAGGCACAGCTCTAAAAAACATTTTGTGAACAATGAACCCTCTGAACTGTGTTACCCATGCCCTTGCAAAAGCTGAGTGTTTTCCGTTGTGCGGGCAAAGGTGCCCTTGCCTCTCTGTTTTCTCATAACTGCCCATCTCTAGCAGAAGTGGATGGGTCCAAGGAAATCTCTGGGTACTGGTCCGGCTTCAAGTAGCCATGAAGGAGATAGTCCCAGATAATTGGATCTTTAGAGGTATGGTCATTTCTGAGACATCCTAGGATTTCTGATCAATGTATACTGTCTCTAGGGAGCATAGGAATATGGCTTAGCTGATACCTTTTGGTCTCCCCCAGGGACCTTAAAATGTGTTTGAATTACTTGAGGATCCTATAAAAATGCAGATTCTGCTTTGGTAGGTCTGGGGAGGCTGAGGTTCTGTGCTTCTTGTAAACCCCAAAATGACATCCATGCTGCTTGTCAGCACACCCCACTTGGTTTAGTAAAGCCTGGACTATATTGAAAATCCAGAGGTAGACTCTTACCTCCATTTGAAATTTAGAATCTTTCTGATACTCTTACTGTTGTGAGACCTAAATTTCCTTTTACAGTTGTAGAGTCCGATAGTAGGGAAGACTTCCTTTCTCAAGGTTATTCCCAAACTCAGTTGTTCCCGAATTAATAGGATTGCAGAAGCTTTTTATAAAGTTTCTACTTGATTGTCACTGTGACTTTGGAGTTTCAAATAATATGGAATTATTTGGCAAAAGATTAGAGGAAACTTTGCTATGATTAAAGTATTTGAGAAATTTGTCAGATTAGGCACATTTCAAACTAAAAAAATTGATTTATTCAGTTAAATGACATTTGATCACCTGTTTTGCAGATCAAGAATTCAGAGATGACTAGATAGCTTTGTACTTATAAAGGCTATTTTATAAGTATTTTATCTCTCCTAGAGATAAAAGATAAATAAAAATATAATTATAAGGCAATTTAAATACTATGAAACAATATTGTTATGTACAAAATATTATGGGTGCAGAAAAAAAACATACAGCTACTTCTATGTGGCGCAATTAGGGAGGCCTTTAAAGGGGTAGACGGGGGGGGCAAGGTAGTAGGGGTGATTCTAAGCAACTGGAAGCGCATAATCAAAGACATGCGGAGTGGAAGTGCAAATGCATTTGGAGAATTATGTTTCACAATATGTATACAAAGTTCCAGCTTGGAATTGTGATAATGGAAGATGGGTAAAGATGAGTTTGGGGAGAAAATATAAGATTGTAAGTGGAAGGGCTTTGTCTAAGGGATATTAACTTAGTTCACTTGACAAGATAATGGGCAGTTGTTAACTGTGAAAGGAAACAATTAGATGTGTGTAATAGAAGGTGACTCTTGGAGAGACTGGTAAGTTCAGTTTACATGGTCAGGGAGAGACTGGACTCGGAGAAACCAGTTTTTTAAAAAAAACTATCATGATAAGGATGATGGGGCCTGAACTGAGGCGAAGAACATCTGTAAGATGGAGAGGAAAAAAACAGATTGCAGTTCAGAGAATGAGGAAGACAGAGCTGAGGACAGTGACAAAATGAGACATTTTAGCTACTTGGTAGAAATGGTTCTATTCTTTAGAGCTAGCAGTTACTATAAAGATCATTTGGTTGATATGATAGAGTTCTGTTACAGCTCATTTTAAAAACATGCGCTTGCTTTTTAAATTTAGGTTGCCTTTTTTTGTGTGTGTGCCAGGACCACAAATGCAGATTCATTTGCCCCTCAGCCCTCCCTGTATGCATCCAAGGAAACTAGTTGGGTCGCAGTGACATAAAGATGAACTATCCAAGACATAGGAGGGACAAAATGTGCTCCATCTTAGTTTCTTGCTTAGGTCAGTTTGCTCTCTATATAATCAGCCCACATGAATTCCTATCATTTTTCTCTGCCTGTGATATTTTTTGACCATTCTAGATGCAGAGCTCTTCTTCACACAGATTTTTTAGCCACATACTCTTCTGTTTTCCTCTGCCTCCTTCTCAACCCATGAAGCCCTCCATGTTTATCAAGATCAAGGAAGTTTCTCTTTGTGTTCCTTCTCCAAGAAAGAAGGCAGAGACAGATGGATTCACAGGTTGAGGTTTATATAAACTAAACTTTATGATATCTCCCCTTGGAATCATTAAACTAAAGTGCTGAATTACACATTATCCATTTGATAGAGACCCTTGAAACTTTATAACGTTCTCCTATAATTCTATAGTTTTTTATCTAATAAATACTCTGATTTTATTGAAAACAAATTTTGGAAAATTACAAGGTGCAAATTCAATGCATATAATTTGAGAAAGTTGAATACATTATGACAAAATTTAGGGAAAATATTTTGCTATTTTACATGGAACTGTTGCATAAACTATGCAATCCTTCAAACATCTGTTTAAATCTTTTCATGTATACTTTACCGAGATAGGTTCTATGTGTATCCAAAACCAAGACATAGCTGCTAGTCTTGATGGTTTGATAATATGGTTGAATAAAGAGACAGTGAAAACAAGAGCGAATGAATGAGTGAGATTTATCCAAATATTGGCATGATATGTGTATGTCACGTGTGTGTAAACAGTTCTAGTGAGAGCCAATGATTAGCCTTTGAGAGAATTCCAGAATAGATTAGTAGGGAAGGGGCTCTGTGGAAAATCAGGAGTCTTCAGTCCTCTCTTATTTTGAAATGCATATGAAATATTTTCTTCATTAATGCCAGAACACTTTAAATTTTTTTTTATGTTTATTTATATCTGAGAGAGAGTGTGCAAGTGGGGGAGGGGTAGAGAGAGAGAGGAAGACACAGAATCTGACGGGGCTCCTGGGTGGCTTAGTCGGTTAAGCGTCCGACTTTCGCTTGGGTCATGATCTCGCGGTTCGTGGGTTCGAGCCCCGCGTCAGGCTCTGTGCTGACTGCCAGCTCAGAGCCTGGAGCCTGTTTCAGTCTGTGACTCCCTCTCTCTCTGACCCTCCCCTGCTCACGCTGTCTCTCTCTCTCTCTCTCCTAGAAATAAATAAAAATTAAAAAAAAAAAATTAAAAAAAAAAAAAAGACACAGAATCTGAAGCAGGCTCCAGGCTCTGAGCTATCAGCACAGAACCCCATGTGGGGATCAAACCCACTGACTGAGAGATCACGACCTGAGCCAAAGTTGGGCACTTAACCAACTGAGCCACCCAGGCGCCTTTATGCCAGAACACTTTAATTATATTTTAAATAACTTCTCACAAGCACATTTCCTGCATGCCCTCTTCATCCATTCAATTGCTCTTTCTGTCTCTCTACTTGTTCTAGGTTGAATTTGTGAATGAATTTCTCTGAAGAAGGCCTCACCTCATATCACAGGATTCATGCCCTCCATCCATCAGAAATCTTACACTTCAGCTGTGTGCCCCTTTTCAGAACAAGTCTGGGCAACTCACTTTCACGAACTTAGATGCCAGGCTCCAGGGGAATAGGAATTATCTGCTTTTACCACCAATTTCTTGGCTTTTCAGGAAGCTCTGCTTTGGATTTACCCTACATTCACTACAACACCAAATGCATTTATCCTTTAAAATATAAAGTAAATATCTGTTTTATTTAATGCTAGATACATAGTTTCCATCTGAAAATATCAATCCCTGTCAACATAATCTATTATACTTATAAGTAGAGGTCAACCTGTGATTTTTAGGACATATTTTCTATAGTGCCTGGCAAAGCCCACCAAGAAAAGTATTCATATGTGCTTTGGAAAATACTGATAATGACAAACGACTTTCTTCTAGAATAAATGTTATGGATGTTATGGCATTTAATAAATGAGGAAACAGGTAAAATTCTAAAAATTATTGGGCCTACACAGTGAAAAACACTGAAAATAACTAACTTGCTGTTTGGTCCTGGCATCAGAACACCAATACATATTTATTACCCCTTTTGTAATTAAGAAGCAGTATTTTCAAAATGTCAGCATTACTAAGCATTTTCTAGACCAAATACTTTTATTTACCTCCATTACCTTGAATATTTATCTTCTATGGAATATACTCTTAGTATAGAGTTCCTTCATTTCTCAATGGAAAACTTGAGCTTTCCACTTTAATCTCTGTACGTTTCTTTAAGTACTACTCTAAGTAAGTTTCTATCAAGTTTCACAAGGTCTAGAAACTTTTATTTGTCTTCCATTTACCCTGTTAACTGATACTTAAAAGAATCGTTCTACTTCACAGTCATAAGTTTCTTGGATTTCTCACTTGTGTTACCAGTGCCAAAACTTCTAGAATAATGAAAGTAATCTTTATGTAAATAGAAACATGCCCCACAGTGCTCTATAGCTGCTATCAAGATGAAAATACTGATCTTTTCACCTCACTCTGCTTACACCCAGCTAAGCAGCATCTGTAGCCTAACCTCTTTCACCTTCAAATAAAGAATTTTAATGATTTAGACCTTCTTCACAAAGAGAAGATTTGTTATTACTGTTGTATTTTCACATTTCCAGAGTTGTATAAAGTGTAGCGGGATGAGATATTAATAAATCATTTGTTTCAGTGCTCAAGGAATCCTTCCAAATTTGAGCATGTTTGCTATATTATATAGTATGATCACAGTTGGCCATTGGTAGTGTCTTTGGATGTAAGGTATTATGGACATAGTTCTAATCCAATCCTAGGGAGATACCTTGGGATGCCATTTAGCTAGAGTTGATTCTGGTTGCTTTATTAAGTGAGAGAGAAGTATAAGTTCTGGGCCATTACCTTGGGAACTAGGCATCTTCTCCCAGTTGAGAATTGAAGTTTGGTAATAGCCATCCAAGGTATGAAATTCCAGTGTTATTTCAAAATGCAGTGTTATTTCCCTGTTCTTAGAGCAGAGACTACAAATTAAAAGAAAATCCACTGTAGTCATTTATGTAAGGTTTCAGAGTCTAGAATGAGTGTATTATCTTTGGTAGGTTTTTTTTAAAATAAAACTACATACATGACTTCATTTGAAGTACCTGAATGTCAGCTCAAATAAATTACTTCACAGTTAAAAAGATTAGTATAAAAATGAATATGACTCAGAGTTTAGAGTGGGAAGTGTGAGAGCAATAGTTTGAAGGCAAGAACTGAGAGTGTTAAAGTGTCTTACATAATATTCATAATAAAAAGTGATACAAGTATTATCTTTATAGATATTGACGTTAATGTATGTGGACAGTTTGTATCATTTTAGAATTGACATTTATATATTTTTTTCATGAGTAAAATGTTATGCTGCACTATGCACATTCAAGCAGGAAAATCTGTCTTTTCTAATCATTGCTATTATGTATCAGTAATAAACTTTTTCTCATGATAGAAAATCCAAAAAAGTGAGTGAGTAGCAAAATGAAGGTCCAAAATGAAGGATTAAGCCTACCAGTTATGCAGTTGGACTTACTCTTGAATTTTTTCAATTACTTTTTAATTGTCTATGTATATCAGCCCATGAAATGAAGACATGAAGAACCATCATACATACACAAAAAGGACTGTTTTACTGACACACAAAAAATTAAGAAGTGACTTGTTTCGAAAGACACATTTTTGAAAATAAGGTAGGATTTGCGGTATTATTCGTTGATAATCTTCAAACATTGTCATTTTCCTCTAATTGATTATGATAAGCAGATTTTCTATATGGACCCTCAAATTCCCCACTGCTCAGTACAGATCATGTTTGATCTCTAGGAGTATAAATATGGTAGATTTTACTTCTATGATTATGATTATGGTGCTGTTAAACTCAACACATGGAGATCATTTGGAGCTGTCTAAAAGCAGAGAGTTTTTCTTTGGATGATCTCAGAAAGGGACATCAGAGAGATTCAAAGTATGCAGGGGATTTGATACAAAGGCTATTTGTCTTTGAGACAAATATTCTGTTGAGATAGACAAGACCACTTGGCAAGGACCTGAGAACAGCCTCTAGGAGCTGAGAGCTGTCCCCCATCTACAGCTAGTAAAATCACAGGGAGCTCAGCTCTACAAATGCAAGGGAATGGATTCTGCCAACACCATGAAAGAGCTTGGAAGCAAATTCCTTGTCAGAGTTTTCCAATAAGAATGTAGCCCAGAGAGAGAATATGAGAATAAAGAGATAGAAAGTACAGAGACACCAGGAAGCCCGACACCTTGACCTAATAATGTAAAATGGACGACTTGCTAGGCTGGCAGTGAAGCATTGGAGCAGTGATCCAGCACATACATTCAGCTCCATTCATGCAGCATTTCTTCCCTTTAATGCTGTCATAAAACTGTGTTTTCCTCTTTTCTGTCAGACTTAGATGAACACAAATTCTGTTTCCACGGGCACAAGAGAAGCTAGACTGAACTTTGATTGTCTACTAAGTATTACTAGGTTTTTGTTGGTTTTATATTAAGTTAGTACTGTATCATTCTTTATAGATTACAAGTTCTTAGTTCTATGCTCTCTTGTTGGTTTTAATGATAGTATTTAACATCTGTAGAAATTTTGTGACTGTGATAATTTTAACATGTCAATAACATTAATTTCCATCCAAAAAATGTGAAAGTGTTTGGGGAAATCATAAATTGTTATATTTTAGTACAATGAATTTTATCTTTTTTAAAAAACATTAACAAATGAGACTATTCTTTAAAAACATTAACAAAGACCAAATGTAGGGGCCATAAAATATCTCTTATGAGCTGGGGTTCCATCAGTGTCATAAAATGTAATATTTTTATTACTCAATTACCTTTACTTTTACCCATCTATTACATATGCATATTTCCTATATGACAAAACTATCAAAGTATTTAGAATTTGTATTCATTCATTGCGAAGTACTTGATAGCCAAATAAATTGCTATAAACTAAAAATTTTATTTTATTATGTTATATTTAGTTACTGTTTTAAATATGAATAATCAATTCAATACATATTTCTTGATATTTTTTATTCATTCATTCATTCAACAGATATGTACTGATTATGTACTGTGTTCTGGACCCTCTGTTGGCCTCTAAGTATAAAATGGGATAGCTATGGCCTCTTTATGTACCAGACACTGTCTAAAGTTCTGAAAATGTAAGGATGAATAAGACATGATCCCTTCTGTGATAATTTGGGTCTTCCAAATGAAATTAAATGAGCAATACATTTATAATGAGGAATACTTGTGAAGGATGAAGGAAAGGGAGTTGGAGAAAGTGGGGGAGCCTTCAGACCATGATGCTGGTTTGAGACATTTGAGGTAGAGGGAGAAGGAAAGAGGATTAGAAAGGAAGAGTGTGAGACTCTAGGAGTCTAAGTAAATTCTAAAGAGTCTGAGGAAGTTTGGCTAGGTGGTGGGATGAGATGTTCTCAAGTCACAGCCATCTGTTAAAAGAGTGCAGCATCATGCAGAAAAAGGCCTCCATCAGTATCCCCACTGTGCTCAGTCATTGGCTACAAGCAGTGCACAGCAAGCATGGCCTCAGTACAAATATTGGTGGATTCAGAAGGGCAGCAGCTGGGCTGTTAGTCATGCTCCCTGGAGCAGAAAGGGTGAATTTTCATGGCCACCAGAGTCTACTCCACAGCGCAGATCTACTTCACTGTGCATGTCTAGGGAGCAGCTTCTCCATGGTTACCATTACCTCTCCCCTATGGGCAGATTTGGAAAGGGGAGGTTAGTGGGATAGACTGCACGTCTTATTGTTGCAGTTGGTCTTAAGGTTGAAACTGGAACTCATCCTCTCTCCTCTACTATTCATTTTATATTACACATACCCTCAGTTATCACCTCAGCTGGCTTAGCTATTATAATGACCTAGAACTTCTACCTGAGATAATTGAACCTTTGCTAATTATATCAGTTTCAGGCTGGGTTGCTGCGTATGTCCATTCACAGTTAAGATAGGACAAGTTATAAAACCAGGAGGTACTCAGGTGATCAGTTGGATTCTATGTGTATTTCTCCTTAATCCTATTGTATAAACAAAGCCCTTCTCTTTCTGATTCAGAGTCAGTTAGCCCTCTCACAATGATGACTTCTTTTGACTTATGATCCCTGGATACAAGGAGTACAAATGTCTGGTGGCAACCATGGCTTATAAATCAATGGAATCCTTGCTGTGCAACCTGGAAAGAGTATGCTTCCCTAGCAGACCAGAACCTCTAAACCTCCAGATCCTAAAGTTGCCAGAACAGAGTTGCCAGGGTAATAAACTCAAATTTCCCAATGGGTCATTGAGTGGAATGGAGATTGACGCCACTCCTGCTTTCACGTCTTTGTCTTTAGACCTGTGGATTCTTTGTATAGGATTCAGAGTGCTATATGGAAGTCTGTGATTTACTGTATATACCATTTACTGTTTATATACCATTTATTCCCCATTACCATTTCTTGATTCCTATATCCTTTTATATTTTTATTTTTGATTTAGCATCCTAAAGGATGGCACCTATTATTTCACAGTGTTGCCTCTAAAGTAGGACTTTAGCTGTGCCTTTAGAAGTCTGTTTCAATGCTCATGAGACCAGCCTGCTTTGGGGTGGTATGGTTTGTGATTTGACTATTGGATCTGATGGTTATGTGTCTAGTTCCACATCTCAGATACTATATATGTGTGGGGTTCCATGCCTGTGAACTAGGTATTTGGTCAGCCTCCAGAGAGTGGTGCTGGCTGACACTGTGTAGACAGGAAAGACAAACAAATGCCTGGTGTAGATATTTATCACTATGAGGAAAAAACTCTCTGATTATTTTGAGCGAAGGGTTTAGTGTAGTCACCTTGCTGTCTAGTGGCAAATTGGTATCTTGAGGAAGAGTCCCACATTAGGGGTTCTGCATTTATCTCTTTTGCTGTTAAAATGGGCAAAAACTAGATGAATTTTGGTAAGTAGAAGTCCACACCATTGGGTAGATTCAGAACTTTCATCTCTACCACTGTATATAGTTCACATGTCCATCACCCCTGTTTAAGGATGACCAATAGATAAAGATTGTCTACTGGTAGAATTATTTTGTCTACTTAGATTTCAAGTGTCTCTTTCATTGTGGAAGATTTCTGGTGGGAATTAATGGTAAGTATCAAATTGTTTATACACGGCAACCACTTTTATATGTGCACTGTTGAAATTTTCCTCCTTTGGATTTCCATAGCATCTTTTTTGTATAAAAATGTTATACAGTGTTGCAATTATTTGCTTACATACCATTTATGCCCCACTACCATTTTTTGATTCCTGTACCTGTCTTTTATATTTTTATGTTTTGATTTAGCTATATTTTCATTTTTTTTCCCCAAGCAAGTTGACTGGTATTTTCCTTTGCCTTTCTTTGTGAATGGTAGTTGGGCTGGCTATCTAAATTCAAAGTCACTGGTTTTCAACACTGTAAGTGCTACTACATTGTCTTCTAGACTATACGGTGATAAGTATTAGACTCATATTAATCTGATTATCTTTACTTATAGGTTATTTATTTGAGCATTTTTTCTTGGCCATTGGAGTTTGTAGGCTTCACCAAAAATATATCTGGGCATGTATCTTTTTGTTAATAACTGAAACCACATCTTTGTTTAATCTCCTTTTCTGAAAATCCTGTCAAATGTTTTTGTATCTCTTCAATTTTTTTTCCTAAGGTTTTCTCTTACATTTTCCATTTCTAACTGCAATGAGATGCTTCTATGTTCCAACTAGAAAGAATATAAACCTAAGGACTGCTAATAACAAGTGATGGCAAGGATATGGGAAAAAAAATTGAAACTTGGTACATTGCTGGTACAAATGTAAAATGTTAAAGTTTTAGAAAACAGTTTGGCGATTTCTTAAAAAGTTAAACATACATTTACCATTAAACCCTGCAGTTAGCCTTCTAAGTATCTGTCCAAGATAACTAAAACATAAATGTCTGCACAGAGAACTGCTTATGAATGGTCATACTATCATTATTCATAACAGCACTAACCTGGTAAAAACCCTCAAATCCATTAACTAGTGACTGGATAAACAACATGAGGTACATCTATGTAATAGAACACTGCTTGGAAGTAAGAAGCAACAAACTATTGATGCATAAAACAACATGAATGAACTTCAGAGACATTATATTAAATGAAGGAAGCCAGACACAAAAGACCAACTATTTTATGACTCTATTTATATGAAAAGTCTAGAAAAAGCAAATATATAGAGACAGAAAACTTATCAGTGGTTGTTTAGGGCCAAGGGTGGGAACTAGGATTGCCTACAAAGTGTCATGAAGGAAATTTTTGGGTTAATGGAGGAAATGTTTTAAAAATTGGATTGTGGAAATAATTATACGGCTGCATACGGTTTACGAAAAATCATTGAACTATACATTTAAAATGGGTAAATGTTATTGTATGTAAGTTATAACTCAGTAGAGCTGTTAAAAATTTTTCTATTTCTTTTTATTTTGACCTTGACAGAGTCTTTGAGTTTATCTAAACCAACATTTTGATTATTTTTTTAAAAATAGGTTCTATACCCAATGTGGGACTTGAACTCACAACCCAAGATCAAGAGTTACATACTCCACTGACTGAGCCAGCCAGGCATTTCCCAATGTTTTGATTTTTAGCTGGGTTTATTCTTCTTTCTACTAATAATAGGTTTTAATTTCTAAAAATCTACTTTTTTTATATGGCAGCATACTGTTTTTGAAAATTAATACATTTTATATTTCTAGTACAGTTTTAGGTTTATAAGAAGATTGTTTGGAAACAGAGTTTCCATATACCATCCACCATATACCTCCCACCCCAGTTTCTCCTATTACTTATATCTGCATTGATGTGATACATTTGCCATAATTGATGCACCAGTATTAGTGTATTATTATTATTAACTAAATTCCATAGTTTACAATAGGGTTCACTCTTTGTCCCTTACATTCTGCAAGCTTCAGCAAATACATACTGACATGTGTCCACCATTACAGTATCATACAGAATAGTTTCACTGCCCTAAAAATCTCCTCTGCTCCACCTCTCTATCCTTCCCCCCCCCCCCCCCACCATGGACCCTCTGCTCCTGACAACCACTTTTTATTTTCTCCATAGTTTTGCTTTTTTCAAAATGTCATATATTTGGAATCATACAGGGGATAGCCTTTTCAGATTGACTTTTTTCACTTAGCAATATGCCTTTGAGGTTCTTCCATGTCTTTTTGTGACTAGATATTTCTTTTTTATCACTGAATAATATTCCTTTTTATGGAAGTCCCAGTTTTTTGTTTTCTTCTTTTGTTTTTTGTTTTGTTTTGTTGGTTTTACTCCATTCACCTATTAAAGGACACCTTGGTTGCTTTTAAGTTTTGGCAATTATGAAGAAAGTTATATAAACATTTGTGTACAGTATTTGTGTGAACATAAGTTTTAAATTCATTTGGGTAAATTAAAAACTTCCACTCTGTGAATGAGAATGACAAGCCACAGACTAGAGGAACTATTTATAAAACACTACCTGATTGAAAAAAATGGTATCCAAAATATACAGAGAACTCTTAAAACTCAACAATAAAAAAATGTTTAAATGGGCAAAGATCTGAACAAACACCTCATTAAAGAATATATACAAAAAGCAAATAAGTATATATAATGAGTCTTGACATCATAAGTTATTAGAGAATTACAAATTAAAAGTTTCAAACTGAAACAATGAGATACTAGTATACACTTACTAAAGTGGATAAAACCCAAAACACTGACAACATCAAATGCTGGCAAGGATGTAGACTAACAGGAGCTCTCATTCATTGTTGGTAGGAATGCAAAATGGTATAGTCACTTTGGAAAACAGTTTGGCAGTTCTTATAGAAGTAAACATATTCTTTACCACATGATTCAGCAATCATGCTCCTTGCTATTCATGCTACTTTTTAATGGATGCAATATTATGATTTAATGGATGTCACATCCTCTTGAATCTCATTGGCAATATAACTAGATTTTTAAAAGTTTATACTTCAAACATTTGCTTACTTTTGCTTGCATGTAACTAAGGTTTATGTTGATGCATAATAACTAGGGTGAGTTCTTTTTTTTTTTTTTTTTTTTTTTACAAATAGTTTATTGTCAAGTTGGTTTCCATATAACACCCAGTGCTCATCCCCACAAGTGCCCTCCTCCATGCCCATCTCCCCTCTCCCCCGTCCAACCCATCAGTCCTCAGTTCGTTCTCAGCATTCAAGAGTCTCTCATGGTTTGCTTCTCTCGCTCAGGACAAATATCATGTTTGCACGTATAGGAGGATTAGGAGGAACTTAACGGAGGATCATACTCCTTTCTTTTCTTTTTTTTTTTTTTTTTTTTTACAAATAGTTTATTGTCAAATTGGTTTCCATATGACACCCAGTGCTCATCCCCACCCCCCAGGTGCAACTTTTTGAGATATAACTGACATATAACACTATATTATTTTTAGGTGAACAACATAATGATTCAACATTCATATATATTGTGAGATGATCACCACAAAGTCTGGTTAACACCTATCACCATACAAAGTTATAATTTTTTTCTTATGGTGTGAATTCTCAAGATCTACCCTTTTATCAACTTTCAAACATGCAATAATAATACAAATTATTAACTTTAGTCACCATATTGTACATCATACCCCATGACTTACTTATTTTATAATTGAAAATTTGCACCTTTTGACTACTTTCACCCATTTCAGATTGGTGGTTGCCAGAGGTGGGAGGTGGCGGTGGGGTGCCCCATACAGTCTTTTCAAATGTTACTGTCTTTTTATCTTCTGAGGGTCCCCCTTGGAATGTGAAGATGTTTGTGGAAATTCCTGAGCAAGTTTCACCCTGTATATACCAAGTGGGCCCTGAATGATAATGAGCCTGACTTCATGGTCCTGGGACATTGAACAGATTGGCACATTTAGAGCCTAGGGAGTATTCAGCTGGAGGCTCCATCAAGTTCTTTTATGAGTCCCACCATGTCCCAGTCGTTGTCATGCTCTTGAATCCATTCATCTTCCAGCATCTGCTGGTGAGATTTTGGTTGTAGCAGTGTGTGGCTAGGTCCTTTAGTGCCAGTGGGAGTTATGGAAGCAATTATGGTGGTATTGGGGATATGGCTACTATACTGTGCTGCTGTTTTTTCCCTTGTATCTTAAGGATGCCCAAATCTAAAGAGGGCATTTCCCCCCTCTATCTTGGCTATTTCATCACCCTACTACCCATGTTAAGAAAAATGTCTTGGTGCATATAGAATGCACTGTGTAAAGTGGTCCTGGACACTGATGTAATTTCACAAGTCCTGTTATCCTCACTGACCACCCAGGGCTCTAGTACTTCAGCTTCAACATTTCTGAGGTTGACCTTTCTATTTATTTCTCACTGAGACTCTCTCTTCTTATGAAGCCACACAGTTATGCCCAGCTTTAGTTTTATTCTATTAAGTAAGTCTTGTGTATATCTTCCAGAAATGTTTCAGTGTTGTGGGGCATCAGTGTTTTTCATGTCTTCCATTAGTACTATAAATTTTCTTTCTTATCCTTTTTATTTCTTTGGATATTTAAGTGGGTTTTTTTTTTTTTTTTTTAAAGATAAGAGAAGTAAATGAGTGGGCTAATTTCATCTTCTTGGAATAGAGTCCCAGATGTAGAACATTTTGCAGCTCTTTCAAATATAGTCTGTCAGTCCTTTGCAGTTATTGTATTTTATTGTATTTATTTTAAAGACAAATTCATTAATACATTGAATTGACATCCTTGTGATGATAAATGTTTTATTTAAAGATATTATATAATTCTTATGCTGTGTATTGTCTAATACATTTCTAAACAATGTTTTTGAGGTTCAAAAATAACACTGTTGGGGAGATTACCAAAATATGTGCAATTACCCGCATTTTTAAAAAGTAGATAGTTGGGGCGCCTGGGTGGCTTAGTCGGTTAAGCGTCCGACTTTCGCTTAGGTCATGATCTCGTGGTTCGTGGGTTCGAGCCCCGCGTAGGGCTCTGTGCTGACTGCCAGCTCTGAGCCTGGAGCCTATTTCAGAGTCTGTATCTGCCTCTCTCTCTGACCCTCCCCTGCTCACGCTGTCTCTCTCTCTTTCTCCTAGAAATAAATAAAAATATTAAAAATAAATAAATAAATAAAAATAAAAAGTAGATAGTTTTTGTTTTTTCCCCTTATCCGTGTGTGTACACATACACACACACACACACACACATACACACACACAGAAAACATGCACACATGATCAATGGTAAGTCAGTTATGCAAATGGTCGGTTCTTACAATCTGTGCTAATATTGGAAAACCCAACTTGATAAGGAGAGACTTGGTGTTATTTTTAGCTGTTAGGTCTAGTGGATATTGACATAATTGGAACATACAGAAATTCTCCATCTTTGACAGGGTTTAATCTGTTAAATCCTCATCTTCTGCATTGCAGGGTGCTTTTCTGTAGGCAGAACACAACCAAAGATTCACAGGAAGACAAACAGAAAGATTTGGCCATGGAATACAACTGGGATGTCTATGACCTCATCACAGAATTATTTTCATTCTAGTGAATTAAAATTTAAAATATCCTAAAAATAATAGAGTATCATTTACACTTGGCTGTAGATGATTTGGTGCAATGATTATAATTTTAATTTTCATGTATTCCTGAGTGCTAAATGAATTCAAACACTGGTTGTTTGCCTTTGTTTTGTGTAGCAGCAATAATTATTTTTTATTGTATTTTGAATTATATGTATATTTTAAAGACCAGTTTTCAGAGCAGTTACAGGTTTACACTAAAATGGAGAGGAAGGTACAGGGATTTACCCTATATAGCCTGCCCCTATACATGCATAGCCTTCCCCATTATTAACATCATTCATTAGAATGGGACATTTTTACCAAGAATGAGCTACCTTGACACATCATAATCACCAAAGTCCGTAGTTTACATTAGGGTTCATTCTTGGTGTTGTGGACTCAGTGTGTTTAGATAAATGTATAATGACATGTATTTGTTATTATATCATATTTTCACTTCTCTAGAAATCCTCTGTACTGTACACCTTCATCTCCCTTGCTCCACATCCTTGTCAACCACTAATCCTTTTATTGTCTCCATCATCCAGAATGTCATTTAGTTGTCATTTCCATCATCCGCCATGTCACATACTATATATCCTCCTTAGATTGGTTTCTTTTACTTAATCATATGCATTTAAGTTTCTTCCACGGCTTCTTAAGCCTTGACAGTTCATTTCTTTTTAGCCTTGAGTCCTATTTCATTGTCTGGATGTACCAAAGTTTGTTCATTCACCTACTGAAGGACATCTTGGTTGCTACCAAGTTTTGGCAGTTATGAATAAAGCCGCTGTAAATGTCCATGCACAAGTGTTTGTGTGTATGTAAGTTTTCACTTCTTGTGGATAAATAGCAAGGAGCACAACTGCTAGATTGAATGGTAAAGAGAATGTTTGATTATGTAAGAAACTACCAAACTATCTTCCATAGTGGTTGTATTATTTTGAATTCCTATCAAAAATAAATGAGAGTTTCCGTTGCTTCACATCCTCTCCAGCATTTTGCGTTGTCTGTGTTTTAGATTTGACGATTTTAATAGGTGTGTAGTGGTATCTAATTTATATTTTAATTTGCATTTATCTGATGATGTTGGGTGTGAAACATCTTTTCATATTAAATTATTTTTGATGATACAACTTCTAGTGTCACTTAGGCGGACTGTTCTTTAAATGGTTTTCAACTCTTTAAATATTTGAATATTATATTCATAATGTCCCTGGAATCAAATCCCATGTAGACTGTACTGTTGTATAAGTAGAAAATAGGTTTATTTTTTAACTTGTAAGTACAATAAAAGCTAAAATTTAAAAGCAGTCAACTTACAGTTCTTGTCCTGAGTTTAGCCCTGTGGTCTCCAGAATATAACCGCATAATCTGTACATAGCCTGAGTTCTTGTCTTGAAAAAATAACACTGATGCTGATTGATGACCTTTGGAAGTGGTTTTGAATTTGTGATAGGTTATTTCTACCAAAATTTCTGTGTTTTCAGGAGCAGGTGAGGGGAGAAATGTAGTGAACTAACACTGCAGGTACCCTCAGTTTATTGGTGATGCTATTTCTACTGTTTAACAAATGACCTCAGATTAGAAGTAGCATAATCAGGTGTAGCCATCTGGGGTCATGCAGAGGGATTGCTTGTTCTAGGAAACCTGAACTCCATGGTATCTGGGACTGGACAGAGGAGTAGAATCAGTCATGACCTGAGTGATAAACTGGATTTAACACAGAGACATCCTACTTTCTCAAGTGCTGCACAAGAGGAGGATAGACCTAATCCAGAAATATCTTTTGACTTTAGTTTGTAATTTTAACACGAAAACAGTAATTAAAAAGTTATGCTGTGCATATACATATTATCTATACATTTCTGTCTGTGTATCTGTCTATCATCCATCTAAATATCAGGGGCACATTTTGATGACAGAATTTTCTCATTTTTTAGCATTGTTTTTTAATGATTTTTTTTACATTTTAACATCAACATATTATTTTTACTTTTATTTACTTTTTAAAAATTAAAAAAATCTTAACATTGATTTTTATCCTTCATCTTTTAATTTTTCTGCAAATCTTATTCTTTTGATCATGACTCATTATTTTATGGATGGAACTAAATTTTATCTTTATTTTATATTTAGCCTTTTAAAATGTCTGCTTTTTGTTAATTTTTAATTGACTGCATGTGTTCTTCTCCTTACTTTTAAATGCTAATATTCTCCTTTAAACATTTTTATTTTACTTCAACTTATATTTTTATTCTAAAATTCTGATTGTTTTATTCCCCACAGTAAAATGTTGATTCATTTTAACAACTTTAAATTGTCAAATAATTATTTTGCTTTTCTCAGCATTTGCTTTTGAGAATTAAGGAATGAAACAAGAATCAGGTTTCCTATGTCTGCAGCCTATGCTATTTCTTCTAGACCATATTGCTTTCTCTAATAATGTAGCCTGACCTACTTAGTTGTCATAGACAAACCAAAGCATCACTTCAGAGAGGACATGCAGCTAATCTTGCATTATCTAGGCTATTTAAGGAAAACAAGGCTGCACATAATCTAGTCAGGGTGAAGCATGTTCCCCAAGCCATCTCTCTGTTCTGTCTAAAATTCTCTGTTACCATACATTTTGGAGACATTTTGTTGCGCTCCAATGTATGAACATGGGGGATAGGGAAACGTACTTTTTGAAAAGCCAGCGCCTGATATTCCCATAGCTAACTGGACTGTTATGAACTGGAGCAGGGCTTTGTAATCTGGTTTACAAGGAACTATGTACTTTATCACAGGCAGGAAAACAGTAAATAAAATAGTTAGATGTTGTTTCACACCCATCATATTGCAAAACAAAATAAAATTTTCCAATATTCCAAATGTTACTATAGATGTGGAAAAAAAAAAGAATCCTTGCAAACTGCTGGTGGTATTATATTTGGTATAAACGGACTGAAAAAAATTTTTTAGTCTGTGCTAAAATTGATATGTAGTCTATACCTCATTATTTTTACTGCTAGATGTATTCACTTTGGTTCTCAAATGTTTTTGGTTACAGGAAACTTTTAAACTCTAACAAATTATTGAGAAACAGATAATCTTACTTTTGTGGATTTATATATACATATGTATATATACATGTATTTGTATACACATTATATGCATATATATTTTATATGCATATATTTATATAAACACATAAATTTATATATGATTTATATAAAATATATATTTGATATATAGAAATTAAATCAGAATGTTTTTGTTTATTATTTATTTTTAAAACAACACAATACATTCATTATATGTTAAAATAACATATTCATGAAAATTAAATCTGTTATTTTCCCAGATGACTGGGAAGAGTGTCATTGTTTCTGTCTCTTTTTCTGCCTTAAAGGAACACATTTGTATTCTTATATCTGCTTCTGCATCCATGCTGATTCAATATGTTTTGGTTAAACTATAAAGAAAATACCTATATTAAAAAACAAGGAGCATTTGAATAGTTTTTTCATATAATCATGAACATTCTTTAATACATCAGAACCTAATAAATAATACCTTATATTTTTTAAAAAAAACAACTTATTTATTTATTTATTTATTTTAAAGATTATTTTGAGAGAGACAGAGACAGCACGAGTGGGGGAGGGGCATCAAGAGAGGGAGAGGGAGAATGCCAAGCAGGCTCCATGCTGCCAGCACAGAGCCTGATGCTGGGATCAAACTCACAAAGCCATGAGATCATGACCTGAGAGGAAACCAAGTATCAGACACTTAACCGACTGAGCCACCCAGGCACCCCCAAATAATACTCTTTAAATGTTAATATTTGCAATGTGGACTCTGTAGTCATGTCAATAAACATTTTGTACTCTTTTACACCAAAATCCATTAATCTACCTTGTATTTTTTTTTTCTTTAAAAAAAAAATTTATTGGGGCGGCTGGATGGCTCGGTCATTTAAGCATCTGACTTCAGCTCAGGTCATGATCTCACAGTTCACAAGTTTGAGCCCTGCATCAGGCTCTGTGCTGACAGTGAGGAGCCTGCTTGGGATTCTCTGTTTCCCTCTCTCTCTCTCAAAAATAAAAAACATAAAAATAATAGTTTGTTTTATGGTTTGCCTCTCTCTGTTCCCCGCCTGTGGTCATGTGTTTTCTTTCTTAAATTCTTAAATTCACTTATGAGTGAAATCCTGTGGTATTTGTCTTTCTCTGACTGGCTGACTTAGCATAATACTCTGGCTCCATCCATGTGGTTGCAAATGGCAAGATTTAATTTTTTTTATAACTTAGTAATATCCATATATATACACATATATATGAACATATATATTTGTCATCTTTCCCAATTGGGAAGAGCAATAAGTTCAAGATAGTAATACTTAAACTATGCCCTTGGCTTTAAATATAAACAGGCAAATAAGACTAAACAGTTCTTTGGGAGAAAACACAGTGAAAAAGAATACTGAACAAATAAAACAGTGTAACTCTTCCACCAAAGAAAAGAATAAAGGAAAAGAGAAAAAGTTTATGTATATCCTAATTAACATTCATTGAGATATTTGAGAAGGTATCATAGCAAAATAATTATTAAAAAAACTAAGTTTTTTTGAAAATAAATATATAATCTATTGTAATTAAATGGACTTCAGTGGACAAATGGTAGAAAGGACACAACTGAGGAAAAAAAAAAACAATGAACTGAAGGATGGAGGCAATAAATTGCCTTGGTGGATAGTGAACAAAGACCAAAATATGAGAGTAAAGTTCATAGATATAGAGGTTATTTTCCAAGTTATGTGTAATAGAAATTAGAATAAGAAAGAATACTACACATGAAAGAAAAGAAGGAGGAAAGAAAGGGGAGAGGTTGAGGAGGAGGGGGGCAATACAGTAATTCAGATCTGGAAAAAAATATGAAAATTCAGATCCAGAGGGTCCACAAAATGATTTTAAAGTGAAAAAACAAAAACAAACAAAACACAGGTAAAATAAAACCCAACACCACAAAGCTTTTACAAATGGTTTCCTATTATCAGTCAGAATTCCATCATATTTTATGCATTTTTCATGTAAAATTTGTTGCTGATGTTATATCAGGTGTGTGTGTGTGTGTGTGTGTGTGTGTGTGTGTGTGTGTACATAGACACTATATGCTAGGTACATCTATGTACTTTTCGTCAGTATCACACATTATGTTGAAAGAAGAAATATCACTGAAATTCTAAGTGTAAGTTAAAACAAAGAAAGATATCTCACCATAACATTGTTGCACATTGTTTCCCTGTAATTATATGTAAATTTAGTGCAACTTCAATCCCCATCTTAATAGTTTATGAAATTTGAAAATATGATACTTAAGTTCATTTGTAAGAAACATAGTGTTCAACATTTATAACCTTAGTTGGTAATGTCCTCCTAACAGAAAACAAATTATGTTGTAAATTTAGAGTTATTGAAAGATATACTTTTGGCACCAGAATTGATTAGGGTGAGTAAAAGAAAATTTGGAAGCACACCTATATGTGTTGTGGAACTTCATTTAGCAAGTGATAAAATTAGCATTTCATACCAAGAAGGAAAAGATAGCTTGTTCAATATATGGCATGAGGTACTATCTATTTGGTAAATAGATAAGCTTTATCTCACTTAAAAAGACAAAATAAAGTAATTGAATCTTTGAAAAGCTATAAAAATTACTAAAATAAAATGCATGAAAATATTTTCATGGTATCACTTTGCCACCTTAATACACCTGGTAACAGCTCTCCACCCTCTCTCCTCTATCCTGCTTGCCTTCTGCCCCATCATTTTTACTCTATGTTATTTTACTCTATTTCCCTCTCATCTTATACATTTGTATATTGTATGTCTTTTTTAACATGAATGTACATGAGTGCAGCGATTCTGTGTGCTTAGCTGTTTACGGTATAGACTCATGCTTTTTTCCTTTTTAAGTCTCCTGAACAGTGTGCCCACATCTCTCTCTTTATATATGTATCTTCAATACATTCCTCTTTTACTTCCCCCCAAAAAAAGTAAAGAAAAGAAAGGAAAACTGCCTTGCATAGAGCAGGCACTCAAAAGCTTGTTAAGTAAAAAAATGAATCATCATGATTATTGATAGTATATTTATGTATTGTCTATGTTAGTCTTTTAAAATAGTAATGCAGTCTCACAAAATTGGATATAAAAATATTTGTTTAGCTTGTATTTGAGATATAAGCTTATGACTGAAATCCCGAACTTTCATTTGTAAATAAGTAAACAGTGTTTTCTTTTTCCATTCTTTGCACCACTGCCATTTTCAACATGTCTTTACAAGCATCCTTTAGAGAGGGAGGTTTTGAAGGATGAAGAAGGCATAGCGTTCTTAACCTTCCTTGCATAGGCAAAAATAGCTGCCTGAAAATAGTAATGCTTCTTTTAAAAATGGCATTTGTGACTGGAAAATCTTGTTTTGAAAGGTCAAAATATTGTACTATTCTGGCTATTTTCTAATTTTCGTTTCATCTCAGTTGGGATACTTACTTTCTTTATCTCTTCCATTTTTAAAATTTCCAAATGTACATTCTTACCTCATCTTTGATTATGGACTGTGGTTATTTATCATAAGTTGATTTCACAAGAGAACACATTATCTTTATTGATTTTTGAAAAGTATGTTAAGAATGAATCGTGATTTGGCTTCTGAGAAGTGAAACAACTTCTAGAGAAAATAATTGAATTAAAAAATAATGTCCATAAAAGTCTGTGGATATGCTCATCAATAAATTAGCAGACTTAAAATCATCATTACATCCGAAGCATTGCTATTTCACACATCTAGATTCTTAATTCCAAGAATTCAGGAGTTGGATGGATGTAAAATAAGGGTGATACAATTTCATTAGTTTGTAGCTTTCTAATATATTAAAAGCCTGTTGTTGATTAGTTCCTATACTGTTTTTTTCCTCTAATTTTTATGCACCTACAGGAAAACTTTAAAATTTTCTGAGAGCATGTAAGTGTGAGAAGTCTAAGATTAAAAATGTTCTATAGTTACCTCATAATAGATGATCTATACTTAGTAAAGGAAGTTTGAATGAAATCATTCAAGATAAAATTATGATATTTGGGGAGGTTTAAAAATGGCCAATGAATTTTAGGATCTGTACAGTTTATATCACAATGCTGGAAGAGATTCAGTCTTGTTGGATGATCCTATATGGATAAATCACCCTATCAATTAAGGTAATAAAAACCTTTAATATGATAAGAAGCATAACCACATATTTTTGTTCTTATAAACAATTTTTAAATATATGGAAAATATAAATAAAGAATTATTTATCTTTTTAAAAGTTTATTCATTTTTGACAGAGAGAGACCGCGAGTAGGGGAGGGGCAGAGAGAGAGGGAGACACAGAATTTGAAGCAGGCTCCAGGCTCTAGGCTGCCAGCACAAAACCCATGAACCGTGAGATCATGACTTGAGCCAGAGTTGTATACTTAACTGACTGAGCCACCCAAGTGCCCCAAGAAAGAATTATTTTAAAAGAATTTTAGTAAATGTAAAGTTAAGATTGTCTCTTTAGGGGGCATATGATTTTAAAAGGAAATAATTAAATATCCAATGGATGTTATTTAAGATTCATCACATATTCTCAGTTTTCACTGTATCATTTTTAAAACTTTGAATATGAGAAACCCATAAAAATATTTAACCCAAAAACTGTTTGACCATTTTTTCTCTCTTCTGGTGTTATAATATCTACCTATAGTGCTCACCTAACTTTAGAGGCCTTGTTAATTTTTCATTAATTCTATATGAAGCTATTGATTGATGCTATATTTTTTTAATTTTTTTATTTATACTATTTTTTTATTTTTTATATTTATACTATATTGATGCTATGTGAAACTAGCACCAGAAGATCTGAACTTACGTAAGAATTCAGAAACTTATTTTTGAATGCAGATGTGTCCCCTCCCCGCCCTGTCCCCAAATATTGTAAGTATCCTATGTGAATATGTAGTCCATATTTCTTAAAAAAATGGTCAATCACTGTCTCCTTCAGGGAAATAATTATATTAAATAGAATTAATAAAAAGTGTATTACTTCTGATTTTTACCTGTGTCTTTCACTTTATAAGTTTCTCATTGGAATTCTCCTAGAGCATACACTAACTCAAGCACTTGTGTTTATTTGGGAGTTGATCCTTTGAAGCACAAGTGAAGCATTGGGAAAGTGAAACAGGGAAGGAGAAAAATCATAGAGTGCATTAATAAGCAGGTTACTGTTTTTGACAAGTATGTTTCAGTCTCATTGGAGACTGAAAACTATGTTGAATTTACCTTGGAATTGTCCTCCAGAGGTACAGGTACTAGGGTATTTATCATTTAATGACTTTTTTTCAATATTTATTTATCTTTGAGAGAGAGAGAGAGAGCATAAGTAGGGAAGGGGAAGAGAGAGAGAGAGGGAGATACAGAATCCAAAGCAGGTTCCAGGCTCCAGGCTGTCAGCACACAGCCCAACGTGGGCTGGAATTTAGGAACTGTGAGATCATGACCTGAGTGGAAGTCAGATGCTTAACCAACTGAGCCACCAAAAGCCCCCTATTTACCATTTAGAGTCCATCTTTGATTGAGAGTTTTTCCTGGAATATAAAATTTTCAGTATTTCTAGGCTATCCTGTGTGCAAGATGAGAGCAGAAGTTCTCAGGTGAAAAAGCAGTTTATTGTCCATTAAATGAGAATTTGTCAGTATGCCTAATCACAGTGGGTGAATCTTAATGGTAGGAAGGCTGTTTTATTTTTTCCTACTTGCCATACTCTGTAAATACATGAGTCTTGCACACAAATTAATACAGAGAACAATATATCCTATCTTAGGTATACACTAGGCAGTCTCCTAAATTCCTAAAACTGTATTTTTCTCTTCTATACTTTTGGCCATTTCCAGAATTCTTCTGACCTTGTAATCACATCCCAGTGTTTGCCTCTGCTTCTTGCGGTTGTAATGATCCATTTGGCCTCATTTCCCGAACTTAACTTCACCTCATTCTTACCCCTCAGCTTAGCATATTACTTTACTCTTCTTTGATTTAGTTGTTAGCCACTAAGTCTTTGTTAACTTATGTTGTGTCTTCTGTTCTCAGTTCTACAGGGAGCAGGATCAGGTAATTCCCATTTCCCGTTATGTCTAATACTGAGAAAGCAAGCCCAATTAAATAAGTAAAACTAGTATTACCTCACTTAGGATAAACATTCTCATTTAATCTTGATGAGTAAATTTATCTAGTATCAATTACTAAATAACTGTTTTTCTAAATAGATGGTCAAGCCCCACAAGTGGCCTGGTTGTCATCTCAATGAACACAGCAAAGCAGTGAGATTGCATTTCCACTCACCACCAACAAGAGTATATTTGTGTAAAGACGTATTTAAATTTGACTCCCATTATTTTGGGAAATTCATGTATTTTCTCTGAAGTTTGAGTAAACTCATAATGCAATTTTATTTTAATCATTTAAAATAAAAACATGATTGAAGACACTATATTAAAGTGGCTAATGACCTTTTATTTAAGCATTTCCTAAAGTAGATTATATTGTGATTGGATTCAGTGATTCAGGAAGTCTTATTAGCTCAATTTTGAATGCCCCCAAATTGATACTCTGCATTTTATTTGCACCAGAATATTAAATCTACAATTCCTTTTCTTATGAAATCTTATCTGTGAGTAGGTGCATAGTAGAGAATACAGGGGAAATGCTTTTCTAAAATTACACTAAAACTCTGTTGGAAAAGTTACAAATTGTACAATCATTCAATCTGATAGAATAAAACAAGTGAAAAATTATTATCTAGTAATTTTCCACTTAGGGACAGTGATATATAATTTTTATACCATTAAGAACAAAGTTCTTATATTGAAAGGGGAAATAGGTTTTGATTTTCTAGTGCAAATATATCAGTCAATTACTCTGGCTACTTCACTTTACCTCTACACTTAATAATTTCTAAAGATGCAGTTTGGTTCTCCATTCTTGAGCCGAAGAAACACACTGATAAATATAAACAAGGAGTTAGAAGAAATATGTGGGAGACAGAGAAAGGATCAAAGAGAGAAATCTTTATTAACAGGGAAAAATAACATAATGGTTTAGACCTCTTTAATCTGAGGATAATTTTCACAACTCTGAGCATTAATTTTTTTTTAATGTTTATTTATTCTTGAGAGATGGAGAACAGAGTGTGAGCAGAGGAGCGGCAGAGAGAGAGGGAGACACAGAGTTCAAAGCAGGCTCCAGGCTCCAAGTTGTCAGCACAGAGCCCGACATGGGCCTCAAACTCCTGAACCATGAGATCATGACCTGAGCCAAAGTTGGACGCTTAACCAACTGAACCACCAATGTGCCCCTCTGAGCATTTTAAAGTGGGAAATGTGAGCAAAATAGAATTTATACTAGGTACTAATTAATAAAGCATTAAAGATGAAACCAAGAGCCTGGGCTTAGTAAGGAACTGCACAGGATACTAAGGAATAGTTTTTCCTTAAGAAACTTTCTGATAATGATCAAAGAAAATAGATTCAAGTATATTTTACTGTGATTGGGATTCAGGCAGAGAATTCCAGAAAAGTGACTACCCAATTCCAATTACTGATTACCATTTACTCCTGACAGAAATGATAGTAAGTTCTGTAATTGATTTTATTATGCCAGCTTATCTTTAATATCAAAATCTGACACATAGAATACACAGAAATTTAATACTATATACCAGTTCTCTGGTAAATATAAATACAACATTTAAATAAGCTCTTACCAAATAAAATTGTTTTAAAAAACCCAAAAGGCAACCAAAAACCCCCCCAAAACACATCATTCTTCCAGAAGACAAGGACTCAGTGGACAGATACGTGAAGAGAGGGATCCTGGCTTTTGGAGGATAAAGCATTTAAGTTGTGTAGCTAAGAGGCACTAGGTCTCCCCTAACATCACAAGGAAAGGCTGAGGTACATACGTTGTTGTTGCAGCTGTGTATGATTTGGTAGAAACTTAGCCAGCAGCCTGTTCTGCTCCCTCAAATTCATGGTAGAGAGAGCCCCTGGACTGATTGCGTTAAGCACTCTGGTGTAGCCCATTTCCTTGGAGTTATCCCAGGAGGCCATCTCTCTCTCATGGAGGCCAGTCTTCAAGTGACTAGACTTAGAACAAGTGAATACTGAGTGGAGAGTTTTGAGTTGTATCAAATGCAGCACATAATTTAACCAATATGAACTGAGCAAGAAATGATTGGATTGATCAATATGAGTTTGTCACCTTAAGATGAACTGTTTCAGTGAAGCAGGGAGGTCAGTCTGTATTAAAGCAAGTCTGAGAGGGTGCAGGGATAAGAAGTGGAGAAAACCAGTAGAGACAATAGAAGGAGTTTTTAAAGTGAAAGAAAAATGAGTGATAGCACATAGGAAATCTAGAGGGGCTCTTCTTTATTCTTAGCTTCTTTTCTTTCTTTTTTCTTACTTTCGTTCTCTCTCTTTTTTTTTTTTTTAAGATAGGAGGTGTTTCAGCCCATTTATTGATGGGGTATATTAAAAAGTGAGGAATTGATGATTTCAGGAGAATGGAGATAATTACTGGAATAATGTCTTTGAGTAATTTCAGGAGGCAGGATCAGTGTTGCAACAGTGGAGAAATTAGTTCTAGATAGCACTGGCAGCTTTTCAATAACAACTTGAGTAAAGAGAGAGCTATGTATATAAAGGCAGGTAGCTTGATCCGTTACAGTCACGGCGTCCTGTGGAAAAATCTCTGCTAATTGCTTCTCTTTTCTCATTAAAATAAGGAACAATGTGGTCAGCTGAGATCAAGCAGAAGGAGAAATTGGAATGTGGAAACTTTAGGAAGCTGGTAGTCAAATAAAATTAACTACTTAAGAATAATTTTCAGTTCCTGTTTTGTTTTTGGTCAGTCATTTTCGGACTGTATACATTTTTTTTCTGGTTTGAAATGATTCCTTAGCCTAAACTTAGACTTTGATAGTAAGATTTAGGAAATAATGAGGCTTATATTATTTTGAATCAGTGGTTAGCTTTTGTTCTAATTTCTGGTAGCAATCACTCTTGACTTAAAGGTACATGTCAAGTCCTTCACTTCCTATTATATTATAGGGCCAAATCAACTAAGTGGCATAAGTGGAGTCCAGAATATTATGGGTTAAAGAAGAGAGGAAAATTCATCTCATTGAGGAGGATATGGAAAGATCTCTTAGAAGTCTTAGAAGAAATGGCATTTTAAGTTTCATGCATCATTATGGATGGCATTGATAAAAGATGTCATATATGAGAGAAATAGGCCCAGCATAGAATCTTGAAGAATATTAAAAATTAGAGGAATAAGAGGATTGGAAGAGAAAAAAGAAGGAGGAAAAAGATAATTGGATAGAGCAGCAATCAAAGAAGTAAGAGAACTGAAGTATTTCAGTTCATCCAGTCATGGAAACATTGCTCTTATTGTTGGGCATTCTGCTAAGCACTGGATCCATTAGAGTGAGTCCACGCCCCTCAGACTTCTACAGTCCACTGAAAAGGCTTAATTGGATGTCTCTCGCATGATTGGAAATTTTTAGGTCAAGGGAACCCTGCACACATTTTGAAGAGCCAGAGAATACTGAGAAAATGATAAGATGTGGACCCATGAGCTGTTTAGTACAGATATTTATTAGTACCTAAACAAGTAAAACTTGCCTTTTTTGTTCAAAATCCATTTTATTATGTAGGTGTAGAACTTTTCCTTAGCTGGCTACTTTGAATATCTGCCCTTTGTTTCTGCTTGTTCTGTGTTCTCAGGACACAGCAGCTCATTAGCTTTGCTGCTGTGAAAGTTGTATGCAGATCTGTTGGGCTGATCGTGTTAGCTAGAAGTAACCTTTGAAACTTTGCCATGGAGTGGTGGATGAGACCATTAAACATGCAGTTCTCTTAAAGCAAGCTGGGAACTTTTGGTGAGTCGCATAGGTCAGAGCTGTGATTAAACTTCATTTTCATCTGTAATAAAGGCTTTCTTGTTATACAAACTTGTTGCCACACATAACTTGATTTTAAAACATAAACTACATTAGCAGAAGGCCTACATTTAGTTGACTGAATAATTTAAATTATAAACTTATTGCACATTGCAAAACATTGCATAAAACATTGCAAAATATTTACCTTCCTCTGACTTAGTAATTGATGAAATGTACAGAAAGCTTAAATCTGTCATGAAAAGACTATTACGGGCGTTTTAGTTTGCATTAGGTATGATTTTATGGGTAAGGATTTTTCTCCCCTTCTGTGTGAGGTCCTATAACATTTTCATTTGGCAATCATTGTATTGGCACAAGTCGCATGCTGGTTGGAGCAGACCTCATCATTTCTTCTAGGAGTTTCTGTTTTTAGGCACTGATGCCAGAGCAACACGCTTCTGACCTGGCTGGGCTTTCAGTGCAGCACTCAAACTCAAACCACGACTTCAGGTTTCAGATCCAATGCCTCAACTGTAGCTTATGGTACACGTTATTCCTTACAATGTAACGTATAGGTCTCCTTTACCAACTTAGAGTATTAATTAAAATCACATCTATCTTAATCGTTCAAATTAGCAGCTTTGAATTCCCCAACCCATCTTTTCTGAAATCTCTTCCTTCCTGTATCATCATAAATCTGGTAGCCTAGTGCTGTCACTGTCTTCTAAACAGTGTGATTTGCTGACAGTCATGAGCTCTAACTGCTGATCTAACTTCATTTTGGGATGCAGGAGAAAGGAGAGGCCCTTCTTACTGGTATGTTCAGTTGTGGCCTGCTCTGCCAGTCTGGCACTGCAGGCCTGGACCCCTGGCTTCTGAGCCCTTTCCTGAAACAGCTCCTTTCCTTTATACACACAAGCAGTGTTCCCACAGGGCCAGGGTGGCTCAAACAGGAGGGATTTGTATTGTGCATAAACCAACCTTCTCTGGTAGCAGACTAGGCCTAGTATGGAATCTGAGTCACTTGTTCAGAATCCCCTCACGCATAAAGAATTTACCTTCAAAGCTCCTCGTGCTTTTTCTGCCTGTGAACTCAGATCAGGTCATGCCAGTTTATCGGGAATATTCTATTTCAAGATGCAATAGTCTGACATTTCATTTTTTTCCTTTCCTCCCAGGCTACTTCTTGGTTTCCTGTGTAAATCTTTTTCTATCTCTTCACAATATTTTAGTAATTTCTTTCAGAAAAATACAAATATAATGAAAACAGAACAAACCCCAAAAACAACAAAAGAAAAAAAAAAAGAAATGACTGAAACTCCGTCCCAGCAGGCGTGCAGCGCCATGGAAATATGTATTTGGAATTGTAGCTCCTTTGGGAATCCAATAGGAATTCATGTGGTTTTTAAAACATTAAGTCAATCTGTAAAATGTTTAGGTCATAGAACAATTGAAATTTTGACAAAGCATTCATGATGGCAGAATAAACCATATTTTTAATTAAAAATTTTAGTTAAAGTTTATTTATTTATTTTGAAAGAGACAGAGACAGTGTGAGTTGGGTAGGAACAGCAAGAGAGAAAGAGAGAGAATCCCGAACAGTCTCCACGCTGTCAGCACAGAGCCCGATACGGGGTTTGAACCCACAAAACCGTGAGATCATGAGCTGAAGTGAAACTAAGAGTTGGACGCTTGACCAACTGAGCCACCCAGGCACCCCTAAATCACATTTTTATAAGGAAAGAAAAAATGTAAAATCTATTACAAGTTCAGGAACCCCACTTTAACCACCTGCTTTTTGTAGACTTGTTACAATGTAGAGAGGAAAGAAAATTTAAGGCTAAACAGTTACTTTATTAAAGTCATGATGCACACTTGAATTATTAGAGCAAGGTGATGCCCCAGCATAACTTTGACCAATGTTTATATCAGTTCCTTCCATTGGAACATTATACTTCTTTGTCTTCTCATACCAGAATATCATAATGGATAAGAACATAAACTGTCGACTCTGACTGCTAGACTTAAATCCCACCTCCACCTACTTCCTATGAGACCTTGAGCAAGGTAAACTCAGTTTTCTAGTCTATAGAATGAAGGTTAACTAAGTTATTTCAGGTAAGGTGTTTCACACAGTGGTTCACGTAGTGTAAATGCATAAAGGTTTTTACTCATCATTATAATAACCCCACCTCCTGTGACAAGCAGTAGGGACAGGAGGAGGGAATCTTGTCAGTTGTTGGGTTTATTCTTCTTCTCTTTTTAATGTTTATTTATTTTTGAGAGGGTGGGGGAGGGCCAGAGAGTGGGAGACACAGAAACTGAAACAGGCTCCAGACTCTGAGCTGTCAGCCCAGAGCCCGACGCGGGGCTCGAACTCAGTAACCGCAAGATCATGACCTGAGCTGAAGTCGGACTTTGGCCACGCAGGTGTCCCAGTGATTTGGCTTCTTGAAGGTTTCTTCTCGAAGGTTTTCTTTGCAGTCTGTGAGCTCTCAGCATTTTATATAGTTTACAGAAACATGTAGCTCATGAGCACTCTTGGGCTTCCCCGTTGCTTCTCCTCAGCAGCTTGACACCAAGGTCATTTAGTTTCTTTTCCCATGTCCAGTATTAGCAAGCCCATGGTGGAAAGAAAAAGCACCACTTCTAAGACAAATTGGAATGCAAATTACAACTGGGTGGACTTATTTAGTAGATATTTAAAATGCTGTATAATAGAAGTTTTCAGTATTTCCTACTGCTGAACTACATAGGAAAACGTAAAGTAAAGCTCTTATGATCCAAGATCCTTGCTGCCTAGTTCAGAACCCACAGTCGTCCCTGGACAATTCAAGTTTCAACCTTTCTCCTCAGAATCGATTCAATAAATTAGATAAAATTTGCAGTTCGTCAGAATAATGTAATCAGCAAGTGTATTTAATTACCCATAAATCACGATTCATATTAGAGCTTAATGTGACACTTGCTAACAGAGAAATTTAATCAATTTATTATTATTTGAAACTTGCTTATCTTTGGATATAAAGGGCAGAGTTCATCTTAAAAAATATTTGCCAAATTTGATTAAGTAATAGGCTTAAAAGCATATGAAGTCAGCAGATGGAATAGGACTGAAGAATCCTGATTCATGGCTCTTTTACTCTCAAGCAATGTTTTGTCTCATATTTTTATTTATCTGTCTGTTTGTTTACTTATTTATTTTAGAGAGAGAGGGTGCAAGTGAGCAGGAAGCGGGGGGGGGGGAGAAAAGTGGGGCTTACCCAGGTCTTGTTTTTTTTTTAACTTTTTAAAAACGTTTACTTTTTGAGATAGAGACAGAGCACAGGCAAGGGAAGAGCAGAGGAGAGGGAAACAGAATCAGAAGCAGGCTCCAGACTAAGCTGTCAGCACAGAACCCGACGTGGGGCGTGAACTCATAAACCATGAGATCATGGCCTAAGCAGAAGTCAGAAGCTTAATCGACTGAGCCACCCAGGTGCCCCCCATGGCTTGTGTTTTTGCCTGAAGCGGGGTTGGAGCTCAATAGAAGAAGGGCTGGAACTCACCCTAAGTGGAGCTTGTGCTCACATGATGTGGGACTCAAACCCATCAACTGTAAGATCATGACCTGAGCCGAAGTCAGATGCTTAATGACTGAGCAACCCAGGTGCCCTGTTTTGCCTTATAGCTTTAACTACATGGAGATTCTTTGTGGTTTTGTTTTCTGAATAGAAATCTAGGCAAAAATTTGATTATCTTTTTAATCTGTAGAGAGAGCTATAGAGATAATTGCATTAATTTACAGAGGAAGAATCATGTAAATCTCACTAGGTGCTAGAGAACTTTTTATAAAGATCATCAGAGACATGACATTTAGCATTTATTTGGTCACGATACTGTTCCACATATCCCTTTCTGTCACAGAACTTACATTTTTATTAAATATGTATCTGGCTTTGGGTTAACGGATTCTAAAATGTAGTAATATGTATTCTCCAAGACTTATTTGGTGAACATAAAAATATGAATATTTGGAAGTTGCTTCATTTTTAGAAATAACGAAATTAATGTTAGTATTATTATAGCAGCCCTTGCTTGTAGATTGTGTAGAATATTCTAGACTCTATGACTTAGCTCACATTTCCTGGAAATGACCCTGAGATGAAGATCCTTGTGGCAGTGACTTAATAAGGGCCCCTAAGGGAAGCAGTGGGAGAAAATAGAAGGAAGGCAACTTAAATGCAGTTGAAGCAAAGGCTGATCCTACAGATGTCAGCAGACACCGTAATGCTTCAGGTGTATCCCTGTTGTATAGGAGGGAGCAGGCCCCAGTCAGTCACTGTTTAAAGTACTTCTGGAGAAGAATGTAAGCTCCCAGGCTTTCCAAGCCTTTAGTCTGGCAAAATAGTCAAACAATTAGGGGAGGAGTGTAAAGAAAACATAATGAAGACTCACAGAATTAGCTGTATTCTTTGTACGAGATGTACATTACTATCTAAAATATAGTTGAAGAAACTCAGGGAAGTTTAACAAATTGTTCAAAATCATACTAATGAAGGTAAGAAGTTGAGTTTGAAAAATTTTTAATTCTTCATGACGATAATGTTGTCTCAGATTCACAATAATGAATTGATTCAAGGCACTAAAATAAATGTGTTCTTATTTGTATTTATATTTTTAATTTACTTATTTAAATTCAAGTTAGTTAATACACTATATAGTATTGGTTTCAGAAATAGTGATTCATTACTTACATATAACTCCAGGGGCTCATCCCAACAAGTGCCCTCCTCAGTGCCCATCACCCATTTAGCCCATCCCCGCACCCAACTCCCTCCCAGCAACCCTCAGTTTGTTTTCTGTATTTAAGAGCCTCTTGTGATTTGCCTCCCTCTTTGTTTTTATCTTATTTTTCCTTCCCTTCCCCTATTTTCATCTGTTTTGTTTCTTTCTTTTTTTAAGAGTATTTTATTCATTTTTGAGAAAGAGGGTGGAAAGGGGCAGAGAGTGAGGGAGATAGTTGTGGTGCTCAAAATCACAAACCACAAGATCATGTCCTGAGCCAAAATCAAGAATCAGACACATAATTGACTGAGCCACTCGGTGCCTCTCATCTGTTTTGTTTCTTAAGTTCCACCTGTGAGTGAAATCATATGGTATTCGTCTGTCTCTGACTGACTTATTTCACTTTGCATAATACAGTCTAGTTCCATCGATGTCACTGCAAATGGCAAGATTTCATTCTTTTTGATTACTGAGTAATATTCCCTTTTATGTGTGTATACATATTGCCTTATATATGTGTGTATGTATATATATACCACATCTTCTTTATCCATTTGTCAGTCAGTGGACACATGGGCTCTTTTCATAATTTGGCTATTGTTGATAATGCTGCTATAAACACTGTGGTGCATGTGCCCCTTTGGAATCAGCATTTTTGTATCCTTTGGATAAATACCTAGTAGTGCAATTGCTGGGTTGTAGGGTAGTTCTATTTTTAATTTTTTGAGGAACCTCCATGCTGTTTTCCACAGTGGCTGTACCACAGTTTGCATTCCCACCGACAGTGCAAAAGTGTTCCCCTTTCTCTACATCCTACCAACATCTGTTGTTTATTGAGTTGTTAATTTTAGCTATTCTGGCGGGTATAAGGTGGTATCTTATTTTGATTTGTATTTCCCTGATGATGTATAACGTTAAGCCTCTTTTCATGAGTCTGTTAGCCATGCATGTCTTCTTTGGAAAAATGCCTATTCATGTCTTCTGCCCATTTCTTCACTGGATTATTTGTTTTTTTGTGTGTTAAGTTTGATAAAGTCTTTATAGATTTTGGATACTAACCTTTTATTCAATATGTCATTTGCAGATATCTTCTCCCATTCCATCATTACATTTAAAGAATAGTTAATACATATTCTTCTCAAACGGTTCCAAAAAAAAATAAAGAAAAGAAAAAGAAATGGAAGGAAACTTCTAAATCCATTCTATAAATCCAGCTTTACCTTGATTCCAAAACCAGACAAAGACCCTACTAAGAAGGAGAATTACAGGTCAATATCCCTGATGAACCTGGATGCAAAAATTCTCAAGATACTAGCAAATCAAATTCAACAGTACATTAAAAGAATTATCCACCATGATCAAATGGGATATTCCTGGGCTGCAGGGCTGGTTGAATATTCAGAAATCAATCATTGTGATATGCCACATTAATAAAAGAAAGGATAGAAGTCATATGATCCTCTCAATAGATGCAGAAGAAGCATTTGACAAAATACAGCATCCTTTCTTGATAAAAACCCTCAAAAAAGTAGGGATAGAAGAAATAAAACTCAACGTCATAAAGGCCATATCCAAAAGACCCACAGCTAATATCCTCAATGAGAAAAATCTGAGAGATTTTCCCCTAAGGTCAGGAACACTGTAGGGATGTCCACTCTCACCACAGTTATTCAAACTAGCACTGTAAGCCCCAGCAATCAGACAACAAAAAGAAATAAAAAGCATACAAATTGGCAAGGAAGAAATCAAACTTTCGCTTTTTGCAGATGACATGATACTCTGTGTGGAAAACATGGAACACTTCACCAAAAGACTGCCAGAACTGATACATGAAATCAGCAAAGTCGTGGGATGTAAAATTAATGTATAGAAATAATGAAGCATCAGAAAGAGAAATCAAGGAATCAATCCCATTTACAATTGCTCCCCCCCCCACAAACAGTAAGATATATAGGAATAAAAACCAAAGAGGTAAAGGATCTGTACATTGAAAACTACAGAAAGCTTATGGAAGAAATTGAAGAAGACACAAAGAAGTGAAAAATGTTCCATGCTTATGGATTGGAAGAACAAATATTGTTAACATGTCTATATTACCCAAAGCAATCTACACATTCAATGCAATCCTTGTTAAATACTATCAGTATTCTTCAAAGAGCTAGAACAAACAATTCTAAAATTTTTATGGAACCACAAAAGACCCTAAATAGACAAAGTCGTGTTGAAAAAGAAAAGCAAAGCTGGAGGCATTACAATTCTAGACTTCAAGCTGTAATATAAAGCTGTAATCATCAAGACAGTATGATACTGGCACAAAATAAATGTGGTTTTTAAGTATCTCAAAAACGTTCACAGAATAAGTGAGAAAGTGATCATATAGGACCTAATACATATTATTACTGGCAAAACAGTTTCAGAGATGTTAAGTCCAATTTTTGTAATGCTTCCAAATTAAAGATTATATTACTACAGTTAATTGCCGAGAAATTGTCATGAGAAGAATTTCAGAAGACTTTTAATTTCAGGATCAATAGCAATAATTTTTTACCATGATGTGAAATAATTTACTAAAATATACAAAATAATGGTGCTTGAATGCCCTATTAGAGATTATCTGGGCTAAAGGGCAAGAGTATCATTTAAATAAAAATACTCCTAGACGGGTGCTAGCTACTACTTTGGAGTTTACAAGGAGTTTTTATGAACACTAACTTTTCAGCCACAATAATCCTCTGCTGAAACATTTTTTGTTGTGATTATTTTATACCTGATAAAGTTTAGGATTAAAAAGGTTAAGAAGAATTGCCATGTCTCCCAGCTAATTAGATTCACAATCTGAGTCCGGGTTTTGGTGCAAACACCATAGTAGAATCAATTGCGCTGTAGACCAGTACTACAGAATGTGTGCACTACCTATCCACTATGTTAAATGTGCCACTAGATAGCTTCATGTGCTTTGTATCTGAAGTCAACAAACTGTTCACATTAAAACGGTATGTGTGGCAGGAAGGAGAATTGTAGGCCCAATTGAGAATCTGATGAAAGCCAGTTCTCCCTGGCTTCTCCCTCCCAAGAAAAATTCACAAATGCACATATACACATATTTTAATATATATTTTAGTTGATTTCATGACATCTGAGTCCCTGGTTTAATAGCCTTGCTTTAGAAAACTCTTCTAGTATGAACATTTAGAGTAAGATGAGAGGGAGATGAATGCCTGAGGAGGCTTACCATATGGTTCCTTCACATGAGGAACCTGGAGCTCAGGAAAGAGAGGAGGGAGGGGTTATAAATAATGTAGGAATTTACCAAAGCTTATTTCTCATGTCCACCTGTGTTCAAGGACGTCCCTGAATATTCCGTCATTTAGTTATTGGGATGAATTTGTCATGTTCTTCTACCTTCTCTAAGTTAACATCTTCTGATTTCCCCAGTCGTGGAGTCTTAGAGATTTTGATCATCCTTTCAGGTGTACACACACACTTCCCTGGCCCTCTACTACTCATCACAGAGGCCATGGGTATAAGACTGTTCCAGGACAACAGCAATGGCATGCTCATGTTAGAATAACTCAAGAATTGTTTTATTTAAGATCTATTTGCAAAGATTCTGGACAGGCTACAGAGAATACACAAAGAACAATAAACTACCCTATGGTTAGTAACAGTGGAGCTATTTCTAACTTTAGGTCTTGAGGGAAGATAGGGTAGTTATTAGAACTCGGGAACAAAGAGTTGTGTGAAGAGGTCTGTCTTAAGGATAATGGTGATTTGGGTTCATGGGCACCACCTGCCTGAGATAACCATTCAATAAGGGATCCAGAGGAATAAATAGTCTAACTTTCTTCTCCTAGACCCTCTGATTTTGAACATGGGCTCCCCATTGTCCAGCTGAACTCAGCATGAAACATTAAGGAAACCTCTGTTGTAGTCCAACCAGTTCTTTCTCCCAAAAGAAAGCAACTTAACTCAGAATCTGAAGGTGGAAACAGAATATATACAGCAAAGAAAGCAAATCAGCATATGTACACATACAAACACACACCAACTCCTCCTGCCTGAGTCAAATCCCATTTATTATCCACCAGGTAAAATTCAAGCTACTCTTCTTTATGAAGTCTTTTCTGACTCCTTGCCCCATGCTTATTCTAAAGCAGGCCTTAATCCTTGGAAAGGCATACTATTTTGAGGCCACGCCACTACTCTGGCACTTGATCTGCCCTCCGCCTGATTTAAAGAACTGTTTGTCTTCATTTTATCTTCTTTATCAGTTGAGAAGTGTCTTAAATGAAGGGGCTATGTTTTATACAGTTTTGACTCCTTCCCAGCACTTCAGTAAATGCTTGAGTGATAGACTGCAGGCTGAGAATTAGTTTTGCTTATCTAAAAGAGGGGTATAATTATCAGTAATTTTTCTCTTAAAGCATACATCTCATCTTTTTTTGCTTCAAGCTTGCCAGACTAAAAAGCATTTTATCTGGGTTGCTTGGATACTAATGTTTTCTTCCTTGCTTTATGAAAAGACTTTGTAATGCTTTTCAAACAATTTGTTCAACCTTTTAATTTTCTCAGGCATGGAAGACATATCTAGATGCATTCTAATTTTGATTTGCTTACTATACCCAAATAAGATTAACATACTTTTTTCATATATTAATTAATTTTTCCCCTCATTTAACACATGCTTTGAGATGAGGTATGCATAAACATTTAGAATCAAAGGTAGAAACCATTAAAGTGATTATAAAAGGAATGGAGCACTGAGATCAGAAAGTGAGACATTACTTCTTGTGGGGGCATGAGGAAAGGCTTTCTGGGTGGTTATGCTGAGGACTGTGCTGACAGAGGCTTTTTTGAGGGGGCTGTGATTAACCGGAGCATTAGGAAAGATCGATTGGGAGCCACACCTTTCTGCCTTTGCTGGTACCAACATCTTATTCTCCCATAATCGTATTTGTTTGCTTGCTGCACCTCAGATCCATAGTGTTAGAAGGAAGGGACTGGGTTCAAGTGGTTAGTGATGAAAGTGATACTCGGGAACAGAACTGGTCCAAGAATAAACAGCCAGTGCTAGCCTTGTTTTGTTGAGAAGCCAGATGTTTTGCCTCCCAGACCAAAGCTCATGTTGCCCACACAGTTTTTTTTTTTTTCCCTAGAGAGATCTAGTTAATCTCAGAGGGCAGGGAAGAAGAGTGCTAAAGGTGTTGGTGTTGCAGAAGAATAAAGGGAATCTAAATATTTTGGAGCTGACATGAATAAATCTATAATCCCGCCCGGTTTCATAATAACAAAGTATGGTCTGTGCAGATTCAAAAACTAGAGACTCCAATAGAGCTATAAATAATAATAGTAAATGATTCTTTTTCCCTTCTGGAAATCTCTTCTCATAGACTGAGTATCCAAAATCCATGGAAGCTATAAATGAAGAATAAGATTTAGAGTTGAGTGGACAAGCCAAATATTTTTTAAAGGAAGTGAGAAAGAGGACATTGTAGAGCACAGAATATGTGCCTTGGCATTGCTTTAAATGAAAAATGGGTGTTCCATACATGACAGAGCTTTGGCAAGTATTGAAACATTGTCTTATTTCCTAAACTAATTATAAATAATAAGCAATGGAATTATTCATACCATAAGGTCTACACTATAACTTACTGGAATGATAGGTTAATGGTTATAAAAGTAGAAAAGGAGGCTATATATAATACAGGAATACATAGATTTTTATAAAATTCCCCATCATTTATAACAGAAAGAAGAACTCTCTCTTTTTCATCATATCATTGGAATAGTTTTTACTAAAAACTGAAGTGGCATTTAACAACTTCCTAGTGATCTATAAATCAGTAAGGTGAGACGTGACGTTTGATTCAGGAAGTTCTTGTCTTCATTTAAAAATGTTATAGTCCATATGCTATTCAGATTTCCTAGTTTTTACCTAATGTCCTTTTTCTGTTCCAGGATCCCATGCAGAATAGCACATTACACTTAGTTGTCATATGTCCTCTGGATCCTCTTTTCTTGCCTTTTATTATTGCTTAGCATAAAATCTTTCTCTGTTGCTTAAATTATTTTCAAATGTTCTTAACTGGAATAAAGAAGATAAACATAGATAAAAAGTGTGAAGATCAGGCTGACAACGAAATTACTTCTATTTTATATTTGTATTACATCTGCCTCGCTAATTCTGTGCCTTGGCTTTCACTTCCTGGTATTTTTAATATGAATTGAATTTACAAATTGATTTCAGTTTTTAGGGATGCGTTACCATCTTGAAACATAAGGAATCCCATGTGAGGAGGCTATCTCTGTGAGCCAGGAAGTCCTAAATGAGAGCCCCTCTCTCTGTGTCTTGGAAATGCAACTTAACAATGTAGAAGCCTTTTATTGGATTTGCCAATTACATTTTAGCCTCAGGGCTCATTTAAAAGCATCACAGGAAAACATGCAACTCTTGCCAGCATAACTAACAAGACAGAATTAATACAAGGCCTACTAACAGCATTTTAAAGAACATCATAATTGTTACACAACATTCAAAGCAAAGCTATGCTAAAGAACTATAGAATTAAGTGGGGTAATACTTTATTTTTTTAATGTTTATTTGAGAGAGCTCGACTGGGGGGAGGGGCAGAGAGCGAGGGAGAGGGAGAATCCCAACCCCCGGATGTGGGACTTGATCTCACAAACCATGAGGTCATGACCTGAGCTGAATCAATAATTGAAGCTTACCCAACTGAGCCACCCAGGCACCCCAAGTGGGGTAATACCTTAATAGAGTTAATTACTTTGGGAACATCTAGGACCTATGTAGGGCTGCTTCAATGTATTACTGTATATGAATGATTTTTCCAAGGCTCTGGTGAAGTGAAACTTGAAGTAGATATGTCTTTAAAGGAACTTAAATGTAATGGGGGCATTACACAGGTGTTTGCTAATAGTGGACAAGGCAGTGTGAAAGGAAATGCTGAGTTTGGAAGTGGCTACTCCCAAGAATGTGCTAAATTAGGTGCTCTAAATAAGAAGACCACTCTTAACTCTACCCAATCTAGCCCTGAGGTCAGAAGACTGAAGCAGGATGGAACAACCAAAAGGCAGCCTGCAAGTAAGGGACATTTTAGAATCAGAGCAAATTACCTGTGAGGAATGGATCTTTTCCCCTTTCATAGTTATCAGACTATCAAATTAAATATCCTTGATACCTACAGAGCCTGTTAGCTTCACACTGCAAATGGTGACGAAAATGACCAAACAATGGTGGCTGTGTAAGAAATCAATGGTATATTTCTTGGTTTTCTGGTTTGAAATATTCCTCATTTTTAGTGAGAGATTTTTGTAATTGAATCAAATAGCTAGTGAGTGGTGGAATTAATGGTCCAGTTAGCACTGGCTTTCATTCCTCAGTATTGGATGCCTACTTAAATTTCCCTGCTATTGCAGTTGACAAAGAAAGGAGAAACTATGAAGAGTAAGCTCTTGTGGCAGTCTCTTTGCAATGACAGTGACATAGAATATTTTAATATCTTTGAACTTTGTGTTAATATTTGGGTACATCTCCTGAAAACAAATGTCAGTGAGCTCCAAGCCACACTGGATATGTACTACAGCCTAGTAGAGCCTATAAATGTAATAAAGTTGCATCAGAGAAGTATTCTCTCACTGGAGAAAGCACTTATGCTAACCTCATTTATTTACTTCTTTGTAGTTCATTGAGTCTCTATAAGAAGATAAAATGGAGCGGGGATGAAAGTTGGAGCATATTTGTGTATAGTCTGGATTGATTTCCCTTATATTGATGTGGCTGTAATTGTTGCAGCTTTATTTAAAACAGTTTTTTTTTTGGTAAATATAAATAATCAAATGGAATACATCATTCCACTGTGGGTTTATATTTTTATGAGGAAAAGAAAAAAACCAGTGGATATCTATTTTATTCTAAAGTTCTCACAAAATAGAAACTCTACAGAATAAATGCAGGGCAAAGTGCTTAAATATAAATATAAGAGGCCCTGTAGTTCATTCAGAAGAACCTTGAGCTTAGTATGAAATTGAATGTGTCAAGATATGGTTTACCATTAGACACTTCCACCTGTGTGCTACATTCTTACTGCAGTGCATTAAATACTCCTACAAGACAGTCTAACACTATTTTATGGAGCTTGTGTTGCCATTTAAGTGATAACCATGACTACGAGCATAGAGATAAGCTGTGATGACAAGCATCATTGATACAAGACAGAGGAAGGAGAGGAAGAAAGCAGGAATGGTTGACCAAAGAGGACTATGAATATCAATGGGAGAAAATAATACCTTACTGTTAGGAGCGTTAACTTGCTCAATATCATGATTCAGATACTTATTCACATCACCAATGGTCATTTCCCAATGGCTGGGAAGCAAGCGCTGATCATTCCAATGCTTAAAACTAAACTCTTGCAAGTCATAAATGCACACTAATACTACATAGACAAATAATATGCTACTTTCTAAATGTTTGCAACAAATTCTTCTGATTCAGAGTAGCACTCTAGTAAGAGCTGCTACAAATGATAAGAACAATACCATGACGCGACAGATAAACTGGGGAATGTCTATTCATGTCAATGAATAGACACCTATAATGTTTGTAATTTTCAAACTTAAGTTTTTATTCTTTTGGGAAATATTTAATTAGATAATAAAGATTTGACAGGTATGTTGCTAGGCACTGTAGGAATGGAGGTGACCAGGATGGGTTTCTTATTCTCAAAGAACACCCAGTCACTTTGTTAGGGGACAGGAGTGCAAACATACAAGCTGTGATAAAAACACATTAACAAACCATTATGAAAAAGCAGGGTGTTCCTAAAGAGAATCATCAAGTAATGAAGCGGTCAGTAATAGGAAAGTGTATGGATTAGAATGATGCTTCAGGTAAAAGAAGCAACACAATGAAACACATTTGTTTTAGTGAATGTGAAAGTCTTTGGACTAAAACTCTTAAGTAGTTAATTGCATTAGATTTTTGACTCCCTCCCAGTCTCCCTCTGTGCCTCTGGATAACTATAGATAAGAAAAATCTCACCATGATGAGAAAATATACCACACACTTAAATCTTCATTTCCATGTGTAACATAACCATGTAGTATAGATTTTTGAAAGGTTTAAATTTTGAAAAGTGACATTTGACAGTTCAGAAATCAGAAGAGAAGCCATCTGGGCCATAAATTGTGCCATAAACTTCAAAACAGTAGAACGAATTCCTTCTGACAGTGAATGATAAAATTCCACATGGGTAGTGATCTTTTATGAAACAAAATTTGGATCCTGGATAATTTTTGAAAAAAAAAAACACCTTTCCTATTTACCTACTATACAATTAAAGAATTAATATAACTTATGTTTTTTAAATTGCTGTTAGAGGCAGTGTTATAAATTTTAGAGTATTGGATTTGTAAGTATGGATATTCCTTCCTGAGAAGTAATTTCATAATTGAAAAAGGAGTATGGAGAGGATATATAAATGACTTCACAAATAATAATATATGTATATATGCATAGGTTACATATTAATAAATTAAACATCATTTCTCTCTCTGGATACTTTGCTGGCTCACATATCTTCATGGTTCCTTAAAGCTGTGATTAATTACTTCTACCTCCTCCTTAGCTTTCAAATATAATTATGTTGAATAGCACTTATTTCTGGTTGTTGTATACTGTGTTGGAGGATAATGGAAATGCAAGTAGGCTGAAATTTTTGTATGGGGTTTTAGGAGACAAAAGGAGCTTTTAAATGTGATTTTGTTATATTGGGAGGTCAGAACTTTTGCTTCCCCCACCCAGACGTGTACTTCTTCAATTGCGTAATGAAAGCCATAAAAATACCCTTCAGTTGTTTTCCTTGTTCTTGTCTCTCCTTCAACTTCTGCAGCGAAGAAAATCACTTGTGCTAATGTAGATTATATGCTGCAAATATCGTGGTCTATATCTTCTCCTCCCATATTATGGAAGTTTTTTTTTTCACAATCCATTTCATTAACAGCTGATGTTAAAGAGTGTTCTCATGCTTTACGTCATGGTGTACTGGCTACCTAATAAAGAAATCTCCCACCAACTTTTTCTCAGTGTCATTATTTTCATTTTTTAAACTATATCTTGCTAATCAATATAAGGACCTCATATCCTAATTACATTAAAATCTCCTTGACTTCACATCTCTTCTCTAAAAATTGACCAATTCTAGGTGAATGTTCAACTGTATTTAAATTTTTTGATGAAAATCTCATATATTCCTAGGTGTAGAACATTAAGTAGTTCTGCACAGGTTTGAGCACAAGATGCAGGTCCCTCCTGAGTCCCTTCCGTTCCGAGTTTCATGTTCATCTGAAATCACTTCCTGCTTGTCAAGCTGTTTCCTTGAATACATGCCTTTAAATTTTGAAATATCATGCTTACAATGATATTTGAAATTATTTTTCAGTTTAAGGTAGTATCTATTGATATCATACAGATCCCCAGTGTGAAAAGTGGGGATCTGGTTCATTTTTACTACCTTCCCAAACATACATATTTTTAATTTTTTAAATTTCCTTGGTGAGTTTTATATCATATAATTTTATTTAGATCATAATTCTGAGTTTACCTTATGAAGACTATGTATTATCCACAACTGAATCAATAGTGTGTGATGATTTCATTTCTTTGCTATTCTAGGAGTTAATAATGGTTTTTTATTTGCTTTTTTTATTTGCTCAATTCTTAATTCTCTCTATCATTAATTAATCACCAAATTCTCTCTAGTAAAGAGCCTATCACCTCTTCATGTGTGCTAACAAATTTAGAAATTAATAAAAAATATATTTTTTCCCTTAAGGATATTCCTCAGGAAACACTGTCTCCTTGATTTGGTCTAGTATAGGTGATCTTTGAGTCTGCAGCACGAATGGCATTGATTTTCCTTCATCTCTGTCATGGGTCAGAGCCCATGTATCCTGGAGCCAGTGGCTTCTGCTTCATTCAGTTTCTTTTTTGTTTTGTTGGAGTGATCTTGATTCTTGACAAAGGATTCAGGGAAAATAGCTTTTTTTTTGAGAACGTGCATGTCTAATAAAATGCTCGTTCTATGCCTATGAGTAAATGACAGTATTGGTATTTATATAATTCTAGTCTGAGAATCCTTTTCCTTTAGCATCATGAAAACATTGTTTCATTGACTTCTAATTTCTAATGTTGCAGCTAGAGAAATCCAATGCCATTCTGCTTTATTACATCTATGGATATTGATTTTTTTCCTTCTGGAAGATCTTAGTGTATCGTCCCTAATATTCTAAAATTGCGCTATCATATAATAAAGAGTAGATTTATATATCATTGAAAAAACTATTCTAGGGCATCTGGGTGGCTCACTTGCTTGAGTGCCTGGCTCTTGATTTTGGCTCAGGTCATGATCTCAAGTTCATGGGATCGAGCACCATGTCAGTCTCTGTGCTAACACCATGGAGCCTTCTTGGCATTCTCTCTCTTCATTTCTCTCTGCGTGCCCCTCCCCACAAAAAAAATAAATAAACTTTTAAAAAAAAGCCTATCCTAAAATGTTTGTGTATTTAAGTAAAAAATTGAAGATAGTACAGAGTTCCCATATACTCCATAGCCAGTTCTTCTATTATTCTGACGGCAGAATATTGGCATTAATTATTTGAATTCATCTACATGAAAGATTTGTCTCTTCTCTCCCATTATATTTATTTAATCATTTATTTAGATCATTATGGGATAATATATATTTATTTTATACTTTGAAGTGCCAATCAGTACTACAGAATTTATTTTTATTATGCCCATTCTCCCTGCCCCCTTTTTATTACTGTTTGCCCTTGGAAGCTCTTTCAGTTGCCTCTTGTCTCGCTTGGACATACCTTATCATAGTACTGTTTTTTGACCTTTTCCTACTTTGTGTAACTGGAATATATTTCAGGCTCATCTTGTATATTTCCTTCCCTGGGCCAAGAATCAACTGATTCTTCAAGGATATCTGGTTCCTTTTATTGAGAATGATATTAGAAACCAAGATCAGGGGACGGTGTGCTTCAGGCTTGTGGGGATCATGGTCTCTAGTCTCTCTAAGCTGACAGGCAAATATATGTGTATGTATTAATCCATGCATATAACATATCTATTAGTATATCTATTAGTTGATCTATGTTAAGATAAACATGAGTTCCTATTGATGTCTTGATCCATTCTAGCCTTCTTTACATATTTGCAAACTCCTGCTTAGACAATGGGAAATCTGCCTCTCACAATCTGCCATTCGTTTGATTAATTGCTAAATTTCAGTAAACTTATATGGCAATATTGGAATTGTTAACCCATAATCTCATGGATTATACTTTATCAATGGGAGTACAGGTTATTTTCACTCTGGTCTTACTTATTCAACTCATTTCCAAAGTTGTATGGATTGGCACCTTTCTGCCACCATTCCCCCTTTTCTTAAGTGAGATTTTTTTCATAGATTTCTAATACAGTTAGATCGCTTTCTCATATTTCTTGCATTCTTTCTTCCATTCCAGAATTCTCCAATACCCTGAGTACCTTTAAAATTTTTACATAGGATAAGATTCATTTTTTGTGCTGCAAACTTCTGTGTGTTTTGATAAATGTGTAGTGTCATATATCCATCATTACACTATCAAACAAAATAATTAAGCCACCCCCCAAAATCTTATTTCACCCATTCAACTGTCTTTCTCTGAACACTTAAATGTTTATTTTTAATTTTTTAATGTTTATTTTGAGAGAGAGAGACAGAGACCGAGTGTGAGCAGGAAAGGGGCAGAGAGAGGGAGACACAGAATCCAAAGCAGGTTCCAGGCTCTGAGAGCTATCAGCACAGAGCCCGACGCGGGGCTCGAACCCACGAACCGCGAGATCATGACCTAAGCGAAAGTCGGAAAGTCGGACGCTTAACCGACTAAGCCACCCAGGCGCCCCTCACCCATGTTTTTTGTGGCTTGATAAACTTACTTGTTTTTACTGATGAATAATATTTAGTTTTATAGATGTCCATACTTTGCGTCTCCATTCACTTATTGAAAGACATGTTGGACACCTCTCAATTTCTAGTCATTATGAATAAAGCTGCCCTGTAAACATTTGTGTACAGATCTTTGTGTGGAGGTAAGTATTTAAATCAATTGGGTAAATACCTAGCATCATGATAACACTATGTTTAGGACTGTGAGCCTCTACACACAGTCTTCCAATAACGATACCATTTTGTCTTCCCACCACCAATGAATTAGAGTTCCTATTGCTCCATATCCTTGCCAGCAACTAACATTGTCAATTTTTTGGAATTTTAGTTATTCTGTTATGTATGCAGTGATGTAAAACATTGTTTTAATGTGAACTTCCCTAATGACAAATGATGTTGACTGTATTTGTATACAATTGTATACAATTTGTATACAATATATTTGTCCACTGTATGTCTCTTTTCTGGGAGGTACAGGTGAGCTGAAGGGAGGCAGAGGGTGGGATGAAGATGGTGTCTACTAGCCTCTGTCCCCAGAGACTATTTCAGTAAGCCCTTACATGTAGGTTAAATTAGATGCCTGCCCCTCAGGGGCCAGTGCTTTAAGAAAATCAAATGAGGGGAGCCTGGGTGGCTCATTCGGTTAAGCGTCCGACTTCGGCTCAGGTCACGATCTCATGGCTCGTGGGTTCGAGCCCCACATTGGGCTCTGTACTGACAGCTAGCTCAGAGCCTGCAGCCTGCTTTGGATTCTGTGTCTCCCCTTCTCTCTGACCCTCCCCTGCTCTCTCTCTCTGTCTCTCAGATATAAATAAAAAACATTAAAACTTAAAAAAAATCAAATGAGCCTCTTTCACAGGAAGTCTGGGTCCTTTTCAATTAGCTGCCTCTGCACTGGCCTCTGGCTCAGATGAATCCCTGTTCAAGAACCTTTCATTGTTTCTTAGTTTGCTATGGCCTGTGGTCTCATGGATACAAGCCCCTTTGGCTTTCAAAGCTAGATATTTTGGAGGCTCATCTCTCAGGTGCAGGTCTTAAAAGTTGGGATGCCTTATATGAAGTTAAAATCCTTTGCTCCTCATGGAGAAGCTCGGAGTTTGGAGTTCCATCCAACTGTGGGTCGCTGTGCTGGGGGTGGAGTGTGCAGTGAGACTGTGTCTCAGCCTTTCCTAGCTGCTCCAGTGTGGCTTTTGTCACATTTGCTCCATATGTAGGTACCACTCACTTAGGGGTAGTTTTTGTTTTTCAGAGGAAATTTTCCACGGGTAGTTAAACATTCAGTGTGTTCATGAGGGGAGATGAGTTTAGGATCTTCTTACATCATCATTTTGAACTGCAACCTGATTTTGATATACTTTACAGGAACTTCTTATTGGAGAAATGCACTAGACCCTCCATGGCCTTGAATTTCTTTTCATTAATTATATAAATTAAAACAGTTTATTTGAAAAGATTCCACATTTCTCCCAATTTATTTAACTTAGCCTTCCATTAATCTACTTTTGCTGGAATTCTTTTTTTTTTTTTTCTTTTTGCCACTCAGTATGCTACTAGATATCTGGCAATAGCTTTTTTTCCCTTTCCTTTCCTTTTTTTTTGTTTTCAGCCTTAGTAGGTAAGTAGGAGAAAGTACTTGTTAAACTAATGCAGAAAGATTGCATCTCCTTTAAAGCTGCTCTGGCAGCTGCCTCTTGCATATTTGACAATATGATTAGTAGCTTTTCTAACCAGTAGAAACATCCTGTAGATTTTCAACTCCAGTAAGCCATTCCTACCTTTATGTCCAGTCTCCTTCATGTCTGCTCCAATCTTACATCTTCCCATCCTGGTAACCTTATTTCATCAGCTTTAAGTCCAGCATTGCTCAACAACTTTATGTGAATAAGCACGGTTTTTTCTACTTCTGTAGCACAGAGTTGCCCCCACATTCTCAAGCTGGTTATGAGTCATAGCCTAAAAATTACTTAAGAGAGACAGGACTTCTATAGAATATAGTAAAGTCACTACAGAGGATCAGTTTTTCATGGGCCATAGTTTATGAAACGCAACTTTGATTCTTATAAATATTCCATTTATCCGAGTCATGCTTATTGCCCTCTAGATATAATAAGATAGTGAAAGTTTATTTTTAAAGGTAACAGAAATTTAATAATAAAGGCAGAGTTTGCACATTTAGCAAGATTATAATGGAGGGTTTAAAGTAAATAAACATATGTACTGCATAGTCACTTCTATTGTTTTCAATTTAGCCTTCAACTGACTAGTTCAGTACATATCTGTTCAGTCTTTTCACTTTCAAATCCTCTTAGTAGGAGAGAAATATTAATTTTCTTTGTGGATATTAAAATATTCTGAAATAACTTACCTGAGCCAGCAGTTCTGAGTCAGTTTATTGTAATATACAAGCAAAGAGAGAGCCTGGCACAATGGAAATTAAATGAGAATTAGGACACCTATATTTATTATTCAATTTAAGTATCATTTTGCAAGATGAATTAGGGCAAAGTATTTTATTTCCTCACAATTCCAGTTTTCAGTCTGTAAAATGGGAAGACTATTAGTGTTTTCTAGATGATGTTTTTCATAAATCAGCTTTATGAACACAGAATGAATGAGAAGTGCAGCATGAATTCAATGTATTTAGAGAAATTATCCTAATGCCAGCCTACTCCCAAATTATGCTAGACTCTTTTGGAAACTGATTTCAGCCTTGCAGATTAATATGTTTGCATTGGGTAGGAAGTCACATAATTGAGTCATTTGTTAGGTATTGTCAAAATAAATTTTGTTCTGTAGCATAGAGTGTAAGTAGTTTGTTGGTGTAGCTTAAAACACCTCTTTACATTTTTTTTTCATGTTCATTGGTTTTATTTTGAAAGAGAGAGGGAAGAGGAGAGAGAGAGGGAGAGGGTGAGAGAGAGAGAACCCCAGGCAGATTCCATGCTCTTAGTACAGAGCTCAGTGTGGGGCTCCATCCCACAAAAATGTGAGATAATAATCTGAGCTGAAATCAAAAGTTGGATACTCAACAGACTGAGCCACTCAGGCACACCTAACACACATCTTATTAAAAGGGACTCTGGGGCACCTGGGTGGCTCAGTTGGTTGAGCCTCTGACTCTTGATTTTGTCTCAGGTCATGATCTTGTGGTTTGAGAGTTTGAGCCTCACATTGGGCTCTGTGCCGACAGTGCAGAGCCTGCTTGAGATTCTCTCTCTCTGTGTCTATCTGTCTCTCTCTCTCTCTCCCTCTCTCTACCCCTTCCCTGATCTCTCTCTCTCTCAAAATAAATAAATAAGTTTTTTTTTTAAAAATGAGCTCATATCTTTGAGGTCCTGCCATCACTATTTAGGAATCTTCATCAAATGTGACAATATTACAAACACAAAAACCACAAACAAACAACAAGGGAAATAAATAAAACTGGATTAGCTTAGAAAAGTGCCTTATTTTAGATCAAATCCTTATCCAGAAAGCTGGAATAGTTTAACAGTTGACAGTCTTATATATGGCAAAATTTTGAATCTTAGCTTGCAAATATGTTAATAATGTGGCAGAAAATTATTACTGTTAAAGATACCCAATAGGCTATTCTATCCTGCAACAGGAAAAATACAGTGAAATGAAACTCAAATATCCAACAGATTCCCAGTGTCCCTGTACAAGGAAAATTTCCTGTTCTCAATCCTTGATAAACCCTCATGTAGTGTAGTTGTCTGTGAACCTCTTCTCTGAATCTATCATAGTGATCCAACAGTTGAACTATCCAAGTCCTCTTCCCTGTTGATATGGCTACTTTGTTAACTGCGGTACTGCTCAGTATTGACTGTCCTCTGCTGGTTCGCTTTAGGCATGCTTCTCATGGAACAAATGTACCACTTGGTGCAAGATGGTGACAGTGGGGAAGGCCAGGCATGTGGGGTCAGGGGGTGCATGGGAACTCGCATCTTCTGCTCAATTTTGCTGTGAACCTAAGAGTTCTCTAAAATAGAGTGTATTAATTTAAAAAAGATGTAACTCAGACAGTTGTTAATATAATTTTTAACATTTGACTGTAAAATATTTTCACTATTTCTCTGCAGAATACAAACATAGATTATCCAGTAAACACACACACACACACACACACACACACATTATATATCTCTTTACTTCATATATATGTTATGGACTTAATTATATTTGCCTCAAATTCATAGGTTGAAGCTCTAATCCCCAATGTGACTCTGGAAATAGGGATTTTAGGGAGGTAACTAAGGTCATGGAGTGGAAGCCCCAGTCCAATAGGACTGTTCTTATAGAGGGAAGAAACACCAGGAGAGTGCATATAAAGAGAAAAGGCTAAGTGAGGACTTACCAAGAAATGTCCATCTGAAAGCCAGGAAGAGAGGTCTCACCAGAGAGCAATCCTGCCAGCACCTTGATCTCGGAGTTTCAGTTTCTAGAATTGTAAGAAAATAAACTTCTGTTGTTTAAGCCACACAGCCTTAGACTAATTCTCTCTGTATATATATATATATATATAGTATACCTGGTCAAGTACCATGATCTAAGCAACTTGAACCACTTGAAGCATTTACTACAGTGCTGCTTTGGTGATGTGGACAGGAAGAGCATGGAGAGAGGGAGAAGATTCCGTCTCTATCCTCATCTTCCAGTCTAATGTCCCCTACTGCCCAATTTATCTAATGTCTCTTATTGGCTGAATTAAAAAGGAAGCCAGCTGTCAAAGCAGAAATATAGTTTACAAAGTCCCAGGACAGAATCACAAAGCAAAATATGAAAGAGACAATATGGAGCTAGGAGACAATAGCTTAATAATCACATTATATAACAATAAAGTTAAATGAAAAATAATCTAAAATGGTAGCACAAGGGCTATACATTCGATCTGGAATGAATTTACAGATAGTAAAATTTGCACATTGAAATGAGTTATTAGGAAGACTCTGCTTAGTAGGAGGATATTAATATAGAATCTTTCTCTGGAGATCTTTAAAAGCAAGAAATAACTTAAATCTGTTGGATGATTGACTCCTCTTCTATCTTCAGGTAGTGAAACATTATTTTTCAACTCTGATTCTAATATCCTTAACCTATACATCTGCTAACTGAAAGGAAGTCCTCTTTATCAATAGAGTTCTCCTTTGATTCACTGAATAGATATGCTCCTGTTATAAGCAAGGGAATGTGATACAAATATATATTTTATATAAACCTTACCTTCAAGAAACTTAGTTTATTGGATGAAACCATCTATGTTCCTACGTAAATCAGATATGAGCTACTATATTTTGTATGTAACAGTTCAATTCTTTATGTTACAGGTGCTAGAATACCTGAGAAAGTTGCTTACAAAAGATAAAAAGATAAACTTGGCTGAAATCACTGAAGAGTCCCAGCTCTGGTGATTTTAGTTCAAACCTGTCAGTAGACATGCTATTGCTTCATTACTCAGCTCTGGTTTCTGCACTGTTTGACCATCTCAGAGATTCTGGAACGGCAAGGCGACCAGAAACCACAGCCCCATACTTCTCTCTCAATAGACTGAGCAAAATTCATACTGAGTCTCATTGACTGAGTGACGATTCTGATTCTGACTGAGTGATGTGGTCAGTCATGAACCAATCACTATTAAAAAAAAGTTACATTTGGTTAAGCCAACTTCACATACCTCTGGAGTCAGGAATAAAATCAAATCCAGTGGAAGTAAGTGAAATGAAGAGGGGAAACAGTGAATTCATAGAAGAAAATTGGATTTTTTATTGCTGGAAAAAAAGGCTGGTAGATATGTGTCAACAAGAGGTTGGATACCTGGTATATGATGTAATTGTCATAAAGAAACACAAATCTATGGACGTTCAAAGGTGGAAGAAGGTAGTTTTGAGCAAAGTCATCAAGGAGATGGTATTTGAGTTTTAGCCAAGAGGAACTTTGAAATATAGTGACATGGGAAAATACCTTCACAGAAAACTGAAGAGAGTGGGCAAAGATAATGATAAAGTGAGGTATGTTTAGGAAACATTACAGTGTGGTTTGCGAATTTGAGGGGAAAATTGCACAGACTAAGAAAAGTAGTTTGGCATCATATTACAGAGCACTTTGGCAGTCTTGATAATTTAAAGTTCTTTCAGTGGGCAGCGTGTAACCACTGGTGTTTTTTTTTTTTTTTCTTTTCTCTTTTCTTCTTTTTTTTTTTTTTTTTAGCAGAGACATGATGTAATCACACCAATTACAGGAGTAAAATCTGATAACAATACTGCCTGGAATAAATAGAATTAGAGAAAAGCAGAGGAAAACCATTGAGAAAGCTGTTGCCATAGTCATAATATGACATAATGAGACTGAGACTGATATAGAGAATTTAGAATGTCAAAAGAAAGGATGAATTGTTGAGTCATTGGAGATGATACTCTCAGCAGGATTGGATTTCAGTGGCAGGGGAAAGGGGGGAATTAAAGATGATTTAGTGGTTGTGTATCGGAATAGTATCTGTTGAATGCTTTTAACAGAACAATGGCGCATATAATGAATAGTATATTTAGCAGAAAGACAGTGCATTTTATTTGTTTTGAAATTTATGTTTTAAGTTTTCTAAGGGACTGGAGCGCCTGGCTGGCTCAGTAGGTTGAGTGTCTGACTTCCACCCAGGTCATGATCTCGTGGCTGACGAATTCAAGCTCTGCATCGGGCTCTGTGCCTACAGCTCAGAACCTGGAGCCTGCTCCAGAATCTATGTCTCCCTCTTTCTCTGCCTTTTCCCCACTCATGCTCTGTCTCCCTCTGTCTCAAAAATAAACGTGAACATTAAAAAAAATTAAGTTTTACCAGGGACAGAATAACAAGACTATGATAATACATATGACATATGTATTAGTTTCCTATTGTCATTTCAATGATTCACCACAAATTTAGTGACTTAAAATAATACATATGTGTTACTTACAGTTCTCGAGGTCAGAAATCTAGAATGGGTTTCACTAGAATAAAATCAAGATGTTGGAAGGGTTATGTTTCTTCTGAAAGCTCTAGGGAAGAATCTGTTTACTCGCCTTCTCCAATATTTAGAGGCGATTTCTTAGCAATTCCTTAGCTCATGGCCTCTTTCTTTCTTTTCAGATATGGCAGTAAACATCTTCAAACTGTCAGACTGACTCTTTTGTTCATTTCTAAGAACTCTTGATTGCATTAGGTAGAACAGGATAATTTGTGATAAGCTTCCCATTTCAAGATCCTTAATTTAATTATTTGCTAAGTCCCTTCTGTCATGTAAATAAACACATTCATAAATTCCAGGGACTAGGATGTAGACAAAAGAGCTCCTCATGTAACCCGGGGACTATACCAGCACCCCCGGTCCATCTGTGGGACCTAAGTGACTACAGGACAATATAATCTGGCCACCTGCAGTAACTACACTTCATAACAGCCGAATGGTTCACTTCAGAGGCATATGCACCCACTGGAATTAGGCCTGAGTCAGTTTTATATCCTGAAATCCCTGCTCACCTTTCTAGGCAGATGAGCCCATTTCCTCTACTTTTGTCCCATGTGTGGATAGATGACTATAGCATACTTTTACACCTTGGTTTGAAACAGGTGGCAAAAGAAACCCCAAAAACAAAAAGCCAAGTGTATATTGTTGGTTTATTTGCTTGTTTGGAGAAACCAGTTCAACTTCTGGCAGAATTTTGGTAGAGTGGTGGTGCCTGGCTCAGGGCAGGGTAGGGAGTGGCCACCTCCCCACCATGCTACCTTGGTTTCTGCAAATGGGAGCAGAAACAACAACAACAACAACAACAACAACAACAACAACAAAAAAGCTTAAGGCTGAGGTTACTCTATGTCCCAGACGCAACAACCTGGAAAATCATGTTAATCAAGGAAATAAAAAACCCTCTAAACTCTGTGAAACTTCACCTTAAAAAAGTAAGTAAAAATAAGATGCCAAGCTATAGCTCTCAGGATGATGAACCCCTGTCTACTTTGAGATGTGGTTGCTGCAGGTGGATCCCCTGATCAACCCTGGACCTGGTTATCACTTGAGGTCATGAGAGGAGATGACGTCTAGCCTAGTCTTATGATCCGTGTTTGGTGCAGGTCCCAGCGATATCCCAAGAGGGTGGCAAGGGGATCCCCTTGGAGGCTGAAGCACTCAGTGAGGAGGAAAGGATCAGAGTCTGCTTTTTGATTGGGGTGGAACCAGAAAACATTTGCGTTGCATAAAATGGGGAGTGGGCAGGCATTATTTTGCCCGCAACAGTATATAATATGGCAAACACCCAGAGAAAAAAAGCACATTGGTCCAACATTTCAATGTCTTGGTGAATATGATGTCCTTTTTCTCAGAGTTTAGAACAATGTCAACATTGGGTGGGCAATGCCTAAAACAAGTCCATGTTGAGCTGTTAGGTACATTCTCTTTCAAGTTGCTACAATTATTGCAACATTTGGAAACCATATACTTGGCTTTTTATACTTTAGGCCACTGTGGTAAACTGGAAAGAGATGGTAACCATATTTGAAGAGTCTCATAAATAGAAGTGGTGTTTATTGTTCTGTCTGTTACATCTAGGCTTGGACATGTGACTTGTATTAGCCAGTGGCCATTAGCAAACATGACACAAGTTGAGGTTTGCAAAGAGCATGCACGTTAAGACTTGCTCCTTGCTTCTTTTTTCCATCAACATCTCAACAAGCTGGGTTGGGTCTGATTTGCTATGCTGCAAAAAGTAACTAATACGGAAATTATTGTGGTGTGTTCATCTAGTTTTTGAAGGCAGCTGCCTGTGATAGAAAGCAACAACACTCTAGAATGTCATTGCACTTTAAAAAAATATATTTATTTATTTTGAGAGAGAGAGCAAGCAAGGTAGGGGCAGAGATAGAGGGAGAAAGAGAGAAAGTCCCAAGCAGGCTCTGTGCTGTTAGTGCAGAGCCTTAGGCGAGGCCGGACCTCAGAAACCATGAGATCATGACCTGAGCTGAAATCAAGAGTCAGATGCTTAACCGACAGAGCCACCTAGACACCCATGTCACTGCACTTTTATCAAATGACATGAATCCACAAATAATGTTTGTCCTTATTTTGATAATAAAATGATTTGGTATTGGATCATTTCTGAAAAGTCATATTGAGTATTCGAATTTTACTAATTAAAAGTCACAATCCTCTTAAGCACTTTATGTAGTCTGTTCCAACGTTTTCAATCAAGGCTATCTCTGAGTACCTCCTATGGCTATCTGTCAAATTCTGCCTACCACATTTCACCATAGCCTTCTTGAAGAGCATACTTCCTCATGTCAATTAGGAGAGCGTGACAGATTCTCAGTCTAAAATCATGGTCCTATTTTTGCCATTTTTGTATGATTTAAAAATAATGTTAAGTTCATGCCAGAGTAATGCATTAGAGGGAAGAAATAAGAAAGATGTCATCTTTCATCTCCTAAAACTCAAGTCAAAAGAGAAGTCTTTCCCAAACAAAAAGCACATGGCAGCTAGTTTTGGGTATTTCTCTCCATTTGATCAACACAAAGCATTAAGTATGCTCCAGATTGGTGCTATTTCCAATTGGTGTTTATCATTAAAAGGGAGATAATTTTAGAGATATTTAACTATTACATTTTTTGTTTGCTATAAGTTTTATCATCCTGCAGCTCCTTCCCTGTCTAATCAGAGATGTTCTCAACTTAGAAGGAGGGCAGAGTCATCTTAGAACAATGGGGTTGCTTGGGAAGTGGCTTCTTACAGACACAGCAAATGTAGCTGGAACAAAGGTCTGAACATTTTACATATCTTTATTATTTATTTTTCCTTCCACTGTATGTATCTTAACTCTAAATTTTAGGAGAGAAGTAATATAATATCTCTTCATTCCTAAGACAATAAGTTCAGGGTTACTGATCCATTCATATGTAAGTGGGAAAAATGTGGATAATTTACCAAGAATCATAATCTTACATGCATGGCATCCAAGTTAATTCTGAAGAGAATGTTTTGGATTCTCATTGAGAAAGCACATTGCTATAATATTAATAGTGATGGAAAGTGATACAGATAAAGTCTTTTCCATGTTATTGAAATTCTTCAGTAAAATAGAATTCATGTTCTTTTTATGAAATGAAAGAATAATATACCAAACTTAGAATAAATGATAACTCAGAATGAGCTTCCACTTTATTTTTTAATGTACAAAGTGGAAAGAAAGCAATGTAACTAAAATTTCATAAATAAAAACTTCTGAAATATAAAACTTCGATAATTTTTCCTATTTAAATAATCACACTAGAAATCAATCTCCTTTAAATTTATAAATAAATTAAATGTCCTTTCCAAAGTGATTCTCCATAAATTAGAGTTTTTTTAAAGTTATTCTTACGGGAATAATCTCAGGGCTGTCAGTTTCCAGTTTGGGGAAAGTAATTGTTGAGTACTGTTCCCAGGGCAATGGATACTATCATGGTTTTTAATAACTATTTTTATGAGCATTTTGAATTTTATCTTTTTTTCATTAAAACATTTTGCCTCTAGCTCTTCCTGCTTCTCTACCTCTGTACATGCTTATTTTATATAAACTTTCATAAATGTGGTTGATTATGGTCATAACTTTGTAACAATATATTCTGCTTTAAAAGATTATTACTTATTTTTGAGAGAGAAGGAAAGAGAAAGAGAGAAAGAGAGAATGAACAGAGGAGGTGCAGAGAAAGGAGAGAGAGAGAGAGAGAGAGAGAGAGAGAGAGAGAGAATCCCAAGCAGGCTCTTCACTGTCAGCACAGAGCCTGACCCAGGATTCAACCCTACAAACCAAAGGATCTTGACCTGAGCTGATGTCAGATGCTTGACTGAGCCATCCAAGCATCCCTAAAGTACATATATTCTTATACAAACATGTGATGCACACACACATATGTGTATAATAAAATATATTCCTAAAGTGTTAAACTGAGGGAATTTATTATAAAACTAACTTTATTTTCCTTGATATTCAAGCATAGAAGGGATAGTGACTCTTTTGTCTAGAAGAAGGAGGCATGCTAATTTTTTAATTTCTAGTTAAAAAGTAAACAGGGAAAAGTTTACTACTTTCTAAGAGGACTAGCACATAGTCTACAGATTTCCTGCAAAAAGACACAGGTATGAATTAGAGCATCTAAATTGCTTCATATTTTATTATTTTATAATTCTAATAAAGTGCCTTACATTCCATATATGAAAACTTATTGTAGCTTTTGATGAGTGATATATTGAGCCAAACACAAAGGATAGATATCAGGAATAGATTTTGTAATTTTATATTCTTGAAAAAGAACCCTCTATATATCATGGCTTACTTTATTGATTCTAGCCAAGAGAATTCATAAATTTTTTCCTATCAAATTAATCAGTTTTTAGTTAAATCCTAGTAACATTTGAATATTGATCAAAATGAATTTCACTCATCGTTTTTATTATAATGCTCAGTATTCAACAATTCTCTCTCATTAATTTCATGAGTTTCAAAATTTTAAAAATGGCTCACAAGTAAAGATTAAAATACAGTAAACAACAAAATATCCTGCCGTATTTGGAGAAAGGAATGTTTTTCTTTTGCCAGTATAGAAATAAAGTTCCTTCTCGTCTATTTTTTTCTCCAAATATTCTTTATCCTAAATACACAGAAAAGAAGAAATGGTCCATTGTTTTCAATTCCTTCAAGAAACATCAAATATTTTTAATTTTGGCTTTAAATAATTTTATACCATCAATTAAAATACATAATTTTTGTTCCTTGATCTGATACTCAAGAAACTGAAAGTATTCAACTTTATTGTATTATATTTTAATTTATTTAATCAGAACAGAGGAAATAAAGCCTGTTTTAATCACACTTCAGTAGCCTAGTTGACTCAAGTGAACATTTGAAAAGTTATAAAGAGTATTTCTAAAATATAAAAAACAAAAGATAATTCCATCCACAGAGATCTCAGTTGTTTTTCACTTGTAAGTACTTTGTCCATAAAAGAAATGAAATAGGCAATGGCTGGTCCTTTTCTCTTCTGCTTCAGAAAAATCCTAGAGAACAATTGATTTGTTTGATAGATGTATTCTGTTGTGGTGCGAATTTTAAGTCACTAGGTTTGTTTTTTTTTTTAAGTCACTAGGTATTTAAATCCCAGTGGAATTTTGTTTACCTCACATGCTGCTTTCATCCCATTCCCTCTATTTATTTTGCAGTTGTTAGTCTTGAATGTACAAGAAATTCAGTAGAACATTGATATCAGTATACTATTTTGGATAGAATGATCATATAGAGATTACTCAAACCTGAGATGGCCCAAACCTAATTTATTAGAATGGCTTTGCCCAATACGTTCCAAAAAAAATGTCATTCCCATCTATGCCAACTTTGGGACAGTCACCTAAACCAGATTGAACCAGAAACCTAAATATTATTTGTAGCTTCTCCATGCTTCACCTCTGACAGCAAATAATCCTCCTAACAATTCTCATAGCAGTCTCTACCTCTCATTTCATTTATGCTGGCACAAGGTAGATCGCATACATACATGTACATTGGATATTAAGAAAGACCAAGCACAGTGAGCAATGCTGAAGGGTGAGGTGATATCTCCACTCGCTTAAAAGAGGTGGATCCCCCAAATTCAGGGCTGCACTTCTGTAACTCATGGACATGCTTATAGGTCCTCTGTAACTGTCCCATGGGGTTGAGGGGCAAGGAGAAGGGATGCAAACATGCTGATGCTCAACATCACTTATTATAGAAGTAATATATTAATTTATGATGTGGTAGATACAGTAAAATCAACTGTAGATCTGTTATCAGTTTTTTTTATGTTAAACATTCACTTATATAGCAATCCCATTCCTAGGTATTTATCCAAGGGAAATGACACCTATGTCCACATGAAGATCCTACATAAACCTTTGTTATAGATTTGTTCATAATCACCCCAAACTGGAAACAAGCTAAATGTGCATTAACTTTGATTGACAAGGACAACTGTGATACGTGGATAGAATACTACTCAGGAATAAAAAGGTATAAACTAAGAACAAATGCAACATGATGAATCTCAAAATCATTATGCTAAATGAAAGAAGCCATGACCAAGGCTCTATATTGTATGGTTCTATTTATGTGAGATTCTGAAAAAGGCTAAATTATAGGGACATAAGTCATATTAGAGACTGCAAAGGACAAAGGAAGGTAATATGTAAGAATTGACTACAAGGGAGCATCAGGAAACATTTTGAGATGATGGAATGGTCTATAACTTGAATGTGATGGCGATTACACAACTGTGTATATTTGCCAAAACTCATAGAACTTTATACTTAAAAAGGGTGAACTTTATTTTAACTATACTTCTATGAAAAAATGTTTGGAAGTTCAGTTAAATGTTTTATTTTTATTTAAATCAATTTGCTTATCAGAAACTCAAATACTTGGCAGGTAATGAGAACTGTAAAGTTTCCTACTATATTAGAGAGTCAGTTTGTTGTAGGGAAAAGCACATGTTTCCAGAAGTAAGGATATCTGGGTTTAAGTCATGGCTCTTGTACAAACCATGGACCATGTTTGAGACTTCCAGAATCTGAGGTTGCTTCAGAATTAAAATAAAAGGTGGACTATGGATGATTCTGAGGTGAATTTTAATATTTAATCATTCCTGTTAGAGTTGGAAGAACCACCCCTGCAAAGTTCTCTATCCAATAGTGATTGCCTAAGCTCCCGCTAATATTCACTTCAGAGAAGGCAAACTAGCCTGGGCATCATAAAATTTTCAAGTAATTAATGATCAGTATTGAAGGTCGTTTCTGATAATTATTTGGACTTGACTAGTGGATGTCCTGATATTTTCCTTTCTTGATTATAGTTGTGGAGTTTGGCTCCATATGTGGATGAAGTTTGTTCATGGTCTTTCCAGGGAAGCTAAGCTCTTCTCTCACATATGGTAGTGAGAAAAGTCCGGTTAACTTCTCATCTCTCTTTTTTCTCATGTAAAATGAGACTCTTCATCAGGAATCACAGTTCCCAACTAATTCTGGTTGGCAGAAGATCTAAAAACACTCAAAACATAGTGGCAGCTAAAATTAAATTCAGCTGCTTACTCTAAAGACAGTTTTACCCTCAGACTTCTTTTGGTGGAAATTCATTTATTGAACTCTTGATGTATTTTCGTTCAAAGCATTCACCCATTCCACTTCTATATAACAGCATTTCCTAAGTGTTACAGTAAAAATGTAAAAAAGGGGATTGGAATCTGTTATGATAGCTTAAACTTCATTTGTAGTAACTTCCAGAAGAGGTCTACCAATTCCATCTCTTTGATATACTGGATAGGAGCATGGATAGCAAACTTAAGTTTTTATAAAAATCAAAAGGTGGGGTGCCTGGGCAGCTTAGTTGGTTAGGCGTCCTACTTGGCTCATGTCATGATCTCATGGCTATTGGGTGCAAGCCCCGCGTTGAGCTCTGTGATGACAGCTCAGAGCCTGGAAACTGCTTTGGATCCTGTGTCTTCCTTTCTCTCTGACCCTCCACTGCACTCTCACTCTCTCTCTCTCTGTCTCTCTCTCTGTCTCTGTCTGTCTCTTTCTTTCTCAAAAATAAACGTTAAAAAAATCACAAGTAAGATTTATTTAAGCACAATATTTGAACCTCATCCTCAGAAAGTCTGATGAAGTATTTTTCATGTAGGATTTGAGAATCCTTTTTTTAAGCAAGAAAAACAGTAGATCTACTTCCCAGTCTACAGCAGGATCTCTAATATTAACGAGTTGTTTTGCATCATCTCTGAGTCCTCCATAGAAGTCTGCTTTTTATAGATGTCCATTCCCATTGCTCCTTCTGTTTCTGCTGGTGCAGTGGTAGAACAGATATTCAAAGCTCCTCACCGTGACCATTACAATAGCATCCTGAATCCTCTTGATTTTAATCTTGTCCTTCCAAAACATTCCATGTGTGATACACCTCCTATAAATGTTTCGTGATACTTCTCCATTCAAAAACATTTCAAATCCCTCTCATTTCTATCTAGTAAAGTTAAAAATTGTCATCCAAGCCACTTTATCCTGAACATTCAGTGTATGCTGTAATATTCTCTTTGCCTGAAATGCCATTTGTAATCTCTACCTGACAAGATCCTATTCGATCCTCTAATTTCTAATTCAGATATCTATCATCTTCTTGCAGCCCTTTATGATCCCCTAAAGCATAAATAAAAACTTCCACAGCATCTTATGCACATGTCTAGCATATGTATTATACATAATAGATGCTCAGTAAACATTTAGTAAATGAAAAAAGTGATTACATGTTTAACTTCAATTATATGATGCATTCTCTTCTTATATCCAGTTAGTCATTCAGGATTTTTCATTTTTAAATGTAATACTTTTTGAGGAAAGTGCACATAGAGAAAAGCACACTACACATACCTGTGCAACTAGATGAATTTTCACAAAGTAACCAGAAGGCAAATTGGAAAACAGCACATGATCAGTAGCCCAGAAGCAACCTCACAGCCCCTCCCCATTCCTGTTCTCTTCCAAAGGCAAGCATTATGCTGCCTTCTGGCACCATAAATTAAATGGTCTCTTTACCTAAAATGAATGAAATCATACAGTATGTACTGTTTTGTGTCTGGCTTCTGTTTATGAGTATTGTGTTTGTGAAGTTCACCTATATTTTTGTATGTTAGCAATAGTTCTATTCCAATTGTTACATAGCAATCCAATGTACAAAAATACCATAATTTATCCACTCTATTTGTATGGGCATTTGAATTGTTTTCACTTTGGTACTGTTATAATTTGATAATATTACTATAAATATTTTATACATGTCTACTGATGATTGTATACAAACATTTCTATTGAGCATATATACCTAGGAGTAGAATTTCTGTGTCAAACATTGTTGATTTTTTTTTTTATAACCATTTCACTCATACATAGTATTCAACTTTACTTCCATTAAATTCAATATTTCAGGCTTAGGTAATTTCTTTTTTTTAATGTTTATTTATTTTTGAGAGAGAGAGAGACAGAATGTGAGCATGGAAGGGGCAGAGAGAGAGGGAGACACAGAATCCGAAGCAGGCTCCAGGCTCTGAGCTGTCAGCACAAAGTCCCCAATGCAGGACTTGAACTCATGAACCGTGAGATCATGCCCTGAGCTGAAGTCAGAGACTTAACTGACTGAGCTACCCAGGCATCTCCAGGCTTAGGTAATTTCTAACTGGGATTAGAGTGGCCTCATATCTGGTCTTCCTGCCTTTATCCATCACTACCACCCATTTCCCCCAATTTTGGCAGAGCAATCTGTATAAAACACAATTTTCATCATATCTTCAACTGCCTCAAAACATTTTACAGATACCCAGTAATTTATAGATAAAAAATTAAGTTTTATATCTGTCATATGATTTAATTTATGATCTTCCCAGTGTTAATTTTTTGGCCTCATAACCTCCAATTCTTAATTATTATAGCATTTCACTTCAGTAATCTAAAATTTTATTACTCTTCTTTACTTCATTACATTAGCCACTCTTCTAATGTAGTCAATAAGGACTTGAGTGTAGAGGTATTTTCTTTTTGATGACTTTAGGGAAATTCTTCTTAGCCTAGAGGTCACTTCTATTGAGTTCTGGCCTTATGTAGGCATTGACTGACCCTTAGCTTATAAAGATTTGTGGTATTCTTTAAATTTTTTAACAAATACTGTTGGAGATCCTAGGCCTTCAGTTTGAATCATAGAAGGTCTGGACACTGTGTATACCCTCTAGAGGTAGAACAATATTTATTGATCAAGGGGTCCTGTGGGCTGAGTCCCTAGGTGGGATTAAGAAGTACAGACTGTAGAACTACATACAGTTCCATGAAACAAGCCTACCAAATAATTTTTTGAAATTTTATTAAAATGGTAGTGATTAGGGTTGAGTGGTATAGGAGGCAACCAAAGATCTCTTGAATTTGTAGAACTTTTCCTCTAACTGTAGGGCTTTCCCCCCCCACCCCCAGGCAACAGGGGCTGGAAAATAAAGCTGTGATTATTCATGATGGAAAGATTGCTTGATGGTAAGCTAGAATTTTGGCAGCAAGTGAATTGGAAAAATTGATATTAGCCAAGATTTGGAATTCATCTATGCAGTGGAGAAACAGCAATTACTGTAGATTAAGTGGACCACTCCAGTGAGGGCAATTAAGCCAGAAAGCAATAAGATAGCATAAATTCTGGCAAGCAGTTGATCAAATTTAGGGTGCTAGAAAAAATAAAAAAGGGACCAAGTTAAAAGATAAGAGAACAAAGAGACATGGACCCAGTCTAAAAATAGCTGGCCAGTAGGAATTCAGATGTAATCAATTTGAATAAGCAAATAGAATTTTGTATAGAGCTAATGGCTGAATAAGAATTTTCTCAACACGTTCTCCCACCGGGGAACTCACCTAATCTTTAAAAAAAAAAAAAAAAAAAAGAAAAGAAAAAAGAAGAAGGTTCTGAATCTGCAGATTAGGCAAACAAAAGAGCTGACTAGTTGATAGATTATATGGTGACATGTCAGAAACCCTGAGACACGGATTGAATGCAAATTTTGATCTCTATGGTATTAGTCTCAGTTTTTTGCTTATTTTGTTTGTTTGTGGTGTTGGAGAAGAAGCTTAATATTACATTATTGTTGGAACTGTTATTGGATTATCAGGCTGCTAGAATATGGTAGGATTTGTAGGATATTGATGGGTAAATATTTATCCAACTCTAATACGAGAACCATATTGAATACTTATCAAAAGTCCAAAATTCTGGTCCCTTCCTCAATCTGATTGGCTTGAGAACCTCCAGATGGTGGAGGGGTAATAGCAACCAGGAAACTGTATAAAATAAGCAGTCTAGGTGATTGTTTTGTAAGAAAATGTAGTAACTCTATTTAGACATGGCAGAATTGAATGGGTTTAAACTAAATTCTTAGGAGGGATTGAGAAGTTGTGATCCTGTGAGTCAAGAGAGATGACTGTATACACATAGCTTAAATCAGAAAAGCAAATTAAAAGTCAAGGAAAAATAGCATTGCATGAAGAGATCTGGTCCAATGTAGTGGAGAAGATGTCAGACAGAGGGAGAATCATTTTCTGAAAGTGTTATTCAGCATGGGAATTTGGCTTGTAGGGTTCTCTTAATAATCGAGCATATTTTGAAGTTGGAACTCAGTTTAATACTCTCACTCTTTTGTAATGTTTGTTATTATGGGGCTAAAGAACCTTCCTAATTTCCTCTTCAAGCAAGTATTCTCTTCATAGGGAAGACTGTGTCTACAGCCTGGGTTGGTACTTGAGAATATCTGTATTCTGAGAATGACTATTTTGTTACGGACTTAGTCTTCTACTTCATAGTTTGATTGTGTGTATGTAGTACATGTGTATTTCTAGACACCCCCTTCCTTGTCCATAGTTATGAATCTTATCTGGGTTATAGACCCTGATGATAATATTCTGTATTAAAGTTTATTCATAGTTGATATTTTTATAATATTAGAAATCATTTTTCCTAAGGATTTATTGTATAATATGTAAAGAACAGATAAAGAACTTAAAGAAGGGAGAATGTACCTTTTTTTCTTCCGATAAAACATCAGAGGGATTTTTCCATTATCTTTCCATTTTTGCTATCCCCTTTAAATCCCTGATGTTTTTCCATTGTCCTTTCTTTTCCATCTTCTCTTTCCTTCTATTATATACTTTATAGTATTTTATGTTATAAAAAATTCATGTGTGTTTGTGTACTGGAAACAAAGATTTAATCAGTTAAAGATTAATAAACCCTTAATGTTTTTTTTTTTTTTTAATGAGAAAAGCATTAATTGTAGTGCATTTAAGAAATTACTCTATCGGGGGATATAAAGGTCAGTTTACTTCCATAATTATTTATGGTCCCATTATCTCAACACCTCTCAAATCTTGTTATATCAACTACAGTTCATCATAGGAGTTTCTAAAATGTTCACTTTTGAATAACTGTTTTCAAGAATAGATATAAAGCTGACTCCAGCTTCTTTTTTGCAAATGAAAGAGCAGTTCCTATCAGTAACCACTGGGAGGTAGCACATGTATTGTGTTTTCCTTACATTTTTTGTGTGAAGTTATGAACTAAGAGCTCATAGTGCCCAAAGTTAATGACAGTGTTTTTATGATTTGTAGTAAACTTGTGTTAAAATATGTACTTAGTAGCTATGGTCAAATTGGTGAACAGCAGAAGGTAAACTATACAACCAACCAAATGTCATCCATGCTGTGTTAGGAAGTCAGCATTTACCCCTGAGAAAAGGATACATAATGCTGAATACTTGAATATTTTGTCATCTCTGTCACATTACGAAAAACTAAGTAACAGGAAGTCTTATGTTCTATTTGAGAATAGTTTACAAACAAAAATAGTAATGGTTACATGCCTGAGTTAGAAAATAGCATTCAATGTAGGAAGGTAATTTGCAGGCCTGAGCATATCTCAGTGGAAATAGATCTCTGCTCTGCATAGATTTTTTTAATAGCCATTAAATTGTTACTGTTACTAAAATGTATTACTGGAAATTTGGACTTACCAGAGTAAGTCAATTTCCTCTTTAAAACATGCTATTTTGAGCTTCATTAATGTGAAAGTTAAACCTTAGAGCATTAGAGGCTAATTCCTTTAAAAGTGTCAAATATTTTTAATGTTTGTGAATTGTAAATATGTCAAACAGAAAACATTTTTGCTCAAAGAATTTATGGTTAAGTTTTGACCAATGTTTCATTCTAATTCAATTCTTTCTTAGTAATTAACTATAATTCTGTAATAGTGTGTATAATGGAGAACATTTTTGTTGAAAATCATAATTTATAAAAAATATTAGAAAATCACAAAATTCCTCAAGTACAAGTAATTTACTATTTGCTACATCTAGTCTTTAACTGAAATAAAGTCTTAAAACAGACCCTTTTTAATTTAATTATTGGGAATGTTTGTACTTCTACTAAGACAAACCACCTTCCAAGTGGGGGGGGGGTGGAAGGAAATAAATGAGAAAAAAATTTGTTGGTTACGTGATTAGCAGAGGAAATATCTTATACCAGCCATGGCTAGGAAATATCAGAAAGCCTAAAATGACATTTAAAGACTGTTTTTCCTTGATATTGACTTGGCCTTTTAGAAAATCTAAAGAGTAATATTTAATTATGTTTACAACATTACATGCAATAGCTACTAGATTTCTCTTTTTTAAAATATAATTTATTGTCAAGTTAGCTAACATATAGAGTATACAGTGCTCTCTTGGCTTCAGGAGTCGATTCTCATGATTCATCGCTTACATACAACACCCAGTGCTCATCCCAACCAGTACCCTCCTCAATGCCCATCACCCATTTTCCCTTCTCCCCCGCACCCTCTTCCCCTCCACCATCATTCCTCAGTTTGGTTTCTGTATTTAAGAATCTCTTATGGTTTGCCTCCCTCTCTTCTTGAAACTATTTATTCCCTTCCCTTCCCCCATGGTCTTCTGTTAAGTTTCTCAAATTCTACATGTGAGTGAAAACATGTGATATCTGGCTTTCTCTGACTGCCTTATTTCACTTAGCATAATACCCTCGAGTTCCATCCACGTTGCTGCACATGGCACGATTTCATTCTTTCTCATTGCCAAGTAGTATTCCATTGTATATATAGACCACATCTTTTTATCCATTCATCAGTTGATGGACACTGGGCTCTTTCCACAATTTCGCCGTTGTTGATAGCACTGGTATAAACATTGGGGTACATGTGCCCCTGTGAATCAGCATTCCTGTATCCTTGGGATAAACTCCTAGTTAGCTACTATATTTCTATTGTGAATGCTTATCTTACACTTGTTATTATCTAAATATATAAACTCTATGACTATTATAATGAATCAATCTTTTAGAAAGGAGCTCTGGGATGCTGGTTTTTACTATATAGTTTATAGTTATTTCAAGGCTTGCTAGATAGAGTAACAAAGTATTATCATTTGTATTTTAATCTGATGATTTCTCCTCTCATTATACAAATCTGTCTACAAATTTACCAGAGCATGTCCTCTTGGCTTTCTAGGTCAGACTGGGACATGAAGTCAAATAATTAAAGCCCAAACATATGATAACCAGAAACAGAGTAGACACTTTCTTAATAAACCATCACATTACTTACTCTCTAGTTGATTTAGTCTCTTTCTTCCCCTTGGAATCAAAATGGACTGATGTTTCAGACACAGTTAACATTCACAACAAAGAGTTTGCCCACCAGTAAATCTGCAGACCTTTATTCTAATGTATTGTTCATACGCTTAACTAGTAGTGAGAGTTTAGTTTCCTATAATAGAGCATCCTTCAGATTGGTTAAGCAGAAAAGTTACTTATCTAAAACATGAGATAGCCCAGGAAATCCAGAATCACAGACTCTGAGGCAGGATTTCTCCAATATGTGAGGAGCTGGAACAATGCAATAAGAGTAGTTATGTGGGCATGACCTCCATTCTTTTCTCACAACTGACTCCATCTCACCGAAGAGGGGCCCCATGAATATTTGTGTGGATGCCTCAGTCCACACTTTAAGCCTCTTGTTGTCTGGAGATATAAAACTATTGTAAAGTTAGCCTTCAGGAGGACTGGTCTAGCAAGAAACTTGAAAAAGACCAACAAAAAGCCCCTTTAACTAGGAAATGTTGACAAGATATATTCTAGAAGTACATGCTTCAGGTAGATACTTCTTTTCCATGTAGAGACTCCTTGTTTCTTAGGGAGGGGTATGGCCAGAACAAAGCTCCATTTACTGGTGTCTGAAAGTGGCATTGCTTGTAAGCAGTGCAGTCAGGCACCCTGGGGTTATTGATGGTCAACGTTAGTAACTGGCAACCTCCTACCAGAGCTGTTACTGCTGCTGGAAATTGTCACCACCATTCTCATTAGGGAATCAATTCTTATAGCTATATTTTCTCCATGGAAAGACAATCTCTGTAGTGTACCTCCTTCCTCATGTGTCCACATCTAAACTTCAAGGAAGCTTGACCAAAAAAGTTTCCAGCTTCTGCTTCAGAAAAGCCTAACTCAGAATACAGGACATTCTTCAAATCTAGGAATAATGTTTAATATTTCTGCATGTCCCCAAAGACAAACTCAGTGTTCACCAGCCTTTGGTTAACTGCATTTTTTCTAAAGCAGTTTACGTTGATTTCACTTATACAATTGCATAATTTAAATAAACCTTATGCAAACCCACAAAAACGTAAATAAAAAAGAAAATTGTTTCTTTGAAAACTTGAATAGTTTGGAAAAACTTGATGAAAATGAGTTGCTTTTAAAATACTATTAAATTAGGTATAGGTAGAAAAAGTCATTAAACTCTAAAAAAGACTGCAGTTAGATCACTTTTCAATGGTTTTAGGTTGTGTCTTCATTTCACTTTATAGAAAGCAAAACTTGAAATCAACTGTAGATAGTCCATTATAGGTGTGGATAATGAAGGAAAAACAATAGGTTACTTCAATTAGCAAGAGGATATTTAAAGTAAAGTTGTTGGCCCTACATACAAAAGTTATTAACACAGTGTTTGTTAGCTGGTTTGAAAATTGAGAGAAAAAAAATCATGGTATTGAGTCCTAAGAGGAGAAGTTACACATTTATCAACATGACACTCAAAATCTTACAGACACATTGAAGTTGCTTATCATATGAAAATAACTTCACAATATAACAAACTTTACATTATGATTCCTCACTTTAATTGACTTTTTTTTTTTTTATTCTTCAACTGATTAATCCTGATCTCTTTGGAAAAGATGGCTTCTACAGGATATCCAGCCAATTAAAATTATGTCTGTAACCTGAATACTTGTGCGGGTTCCTTTGTCTCAGATCTAAATTAACTTCGTATAGGCTCAGTTCTACCATAATTAAAAAAGTAGGTGAAACAACAACCTCATATTATTTTTGCCAAATTTGCACAGATAAAGTGAAATGAAGAAAAGGAATTATGATGTATAATTAATTAATTAAATTCTACTTTAAAAAGGAAAGATTGGTGACTTTTACATGTCTGCACTGTTTTAAGTTCCTATTCCTATATAAAATACAACTGAAACAATTATGTTACTAGTTTTCTTTTTATCATATCTTACACTATCAGGATCTGTCTTGTGCAGTTTGTTTGCTTTTATATCTGCATATGCCTTCTCAATTAGCTGTTACTTAAAATTAATAAACATTTTGGATATATTCTGCTTTAAAATGTAGCTTTTCTGGCATAATTATCTTTCATTGTTTCTCTTGGTACTGCTAGTTCTGGTCTTAAATTGCCACTTCCAGTCCCCAATATTTACCTGGACTCAGGCTTCTGACATTTGTTTCTTCCTAGATCATTTCTTATTCTTGCACTCTTTTGATATGCTTAATTTGACTTAAGCATGTTTGCTAAGAATTGGTGATGCTCTAGAGGTCTGCTCATATACAGAACCCTCAGTTTGTCCTGATAACCAGATTCTGGGTTCTAGCTGAGTGCAATTTACATTCATAGCCATCCCCTGCTTTCTAGATCCTGTCTGGTTACAGTTTTTTTCAATTCTAGCTCTTTGTCTCAAATTGTCAGGGAACTGAACTATGTCAAAATATAACTATTAATCTTCGTTGGTTCCTGGTATCATTTATCTTTCCTTTGTGCTGCTCTGCTGTATTTATTTTTCCAAATTGTTTTTGTTTATCAGCCCATATTTCCAAAACAAATTGATTTTATCTTGTCATTTTTAAGCAGAACTCTATCCATTATACCTCAACATTGTTATCAGTCACAATTGTATGCAGCTGCATATAACAACAACAATGAAACAACAACAACAATAACAATAACCCGAACAGCTAACTGTTGCTTAAATAATTAGTCATTTGTCATTTATTTTTCCTCCACTACTATAAGTCTGGAATTTAGAAGCGGTGTATCAGCTAAGTACTGCCAACAGAGATCAAGCATCCTGTATTTTTGGCTTCTTAAATAATTTAGCCTATTACTTTTGCCCATTTGTAGTATGATGTTAAAAAAGAAAACTTTATTGGGGTAGAACTGACATGCAATTAACTGGATATATTTAAAGTAAACAACTTAATAGGTTTGAACCTATGCATACACACAAAGAGTCTTCACCACACTAAAAATAATTCACATACCAGTTATCCCTCAGAGTTCACTTGTCCCTTTATGTTCCCTTCCTCCTGATCTCCTTTATCCCAAGGGAGCTACTGATGTGCTTTGTCTCACTAAAAATTTGTTTTGATTTATAGAACTTTGTAAAAATGAAATTATATAATACATCTTTTTTGTATGGCTTCCTTCACTCAACATAATTATTTTGAGATTAATTGATGAGGTCATGTACATCAATAGTAAATTCCTTTCTATAACTGAATAATAGCTGATTTTATGGATATATCAACATTTGTTTATCCAGTCATCTGTTGATAGACTGGGTTGCATTCAGTTTTGGGTTATTACAAATAAGGCTACCATGGACATATGTGTCATAGGCTTTGTATGGGCATATACTTTCTGAGGTGGCTGGGTCATATGTAAGTTATTTCTGTTAAATTATTGTTGTAATTGATTTAATATATTTTATCATGTATTTTATACTGCATTATATATAATAACATACAGTAAAATATATTGAAATATATTTATTATAACTATTAATGTTTCATGAAACTTTCATTTTCCAAAGTGACTGTGCCAGATACATTTCTACAAGCAGTGTGTGAGACTTTAAATTGCTCTACATCCTCATTAACACAGAGGCATGGTCCATCTTTTTAATTCAAATCTAGTGGTATATCATTATGATTTTAATTTGCTTTTACTTAATGACTCATCTTTCCATGAGCTCATGTGCCATTTTTATACCTTGTTTGGTGAAGTGTCTATTACGTATTTTACCCATTCTTTTGGTTTATTTGTTTTCTTGAGCTTTGTATTCTAAACACAAACCCTTAGATATGTGACCTGCAAATACTTGCTGTCATTTATGGTCTATCTGTTCTTTCTCTTAAAGGTGTGGTTTGCATATTATAAATTTTAAATATTAATGAAGTTAATTTCGTCAATTTATCTTTTATATATTATGCCTGTGGTCTCAGAAAAAAATCTTTTCCTAACCCAATGTCACACAGATTTGTCCTCTATTTTCTTTTAGAAAGTTTTAGTTTTAGGTTTTACATTTGCATCTGATGTATGTTGATTTGAAAAAAAAATGAGCTTGAGTGGCTCAGTCAGTTAAGCATGCGACTTCAGCTCAGTTCATGATATTGCAGTTCGTGGGTTCAAGCTCTGTGCTGGGCTCTGTGCTCACAGCTCAGAGCCAGGAACCTGCTTCAGATTCTGTGTCTCTGTCTCTCTCTCTGCCCCTTCCCCACTTTTGCTCTGTCTGTCTGTCTCTCTCTCTCAGAAATAAATACTTAAAACAATTTTTAAAAAACGTAACAACAGGTATGGGTTGAAACTCATTTTCTTATGTGGATATCCAAATTTGGGGGGTTAATTTATTTTTCAGGTTTATGTATTTGTTTTGCAAAAGAAAGACAGAGAGAGAGAGAGAATCCCAAGAAGAGCCCATGCTGTCAGCACAGAGCCCTCCATGGGGCCCAGACTCACAAATCATGAGATCAAGACCTGAGCCGAAATCAAGAGGTGGCCACTCATCTGACTGAGCTACCCAACTGCCCCTAAATTTGGGGGGTTTGAGTTGTATTTTTTCATTTGGTGAAAAGACTATCCGTTTTTCTCTGAATTACCTTTATGCCTTTTTTGAATCAATCGATCATGTACATTTGAGTCTTTATGTAGAATTGATTCTTTTTCATTGATGTGTATGTTTGTCTATATATCAGTACCATACTGTATTAAATTGAAATCTAATTGCTTGAAATCAAGTAGTGCTAGTCCTTTTTATTTTTCAAAGTTGTTTTGATATTCTAAATGCTGCATTTCCATATGAATTTTAACATCATTGTATCTACTTCTAAAAAAACTTCTGAGATTTTTATTGGAATTTTTCATTGCAATTGCATCTATAGACCAATTTGGAGAGAACATGGATCTTGAAAATTATAGTATTTTGGTCTATGAATATGGCATATCACTCCATTTATTTAAATATTCTAAAATTTATCTGCTCAATATTAAGTACTGTACAGGTTTTGTACAATAAGATACCCACTTTTCTTTTAAGCAGTGCATCTTCATTCCAAGTCAGAAGAATGAAGAAACTGTAAAAATTTCTTCAAGGGATTAGGTCTTATCTATCTATCTATCTATCTATCTATCATCTATCTATTTATTTTTGTAAGAAAGCTTTATTGAAGAACTTGAAACTTCATCTCATTGGCTGAAATTATTCATATAGTAGAATGTAGTTGCAAGAGAGTCTGAAACTATACTTCCAGCCACTATAATGGAAGATGTCAAGAGAAAATGGGTATGGGAATGATTCTCCAGTAGCTAATCCTCAAAGATTTAAAATTAACTTCTGTCATTAGATTTTTCAAAACTTCCTAGCCATTTTATTGTATTTACAATGCTCTAGAATGGCATGAATGTTTTAATCTTCTATATAGAGGAAGAACTTCCCTTTCACTTTGGGTATTTCAGGTTTCTAGCTTTAAAATATTGGATTTGAAGTTGTTGCTTTTCCAGGATTAGATGTTACTGATATGTAGCCTGAATTTCATTATATGTCATTAACTAACTATAAATTTATTTCCTTTTTTGTAGAAAATATAGGTCTGTTTTATTATAGGAAGGATCCAAGGTATTTATGTGACCTATCTGTGTTAGTTTTGATAGTGGGATCCAATTGTCAAGGTCTCTAATAATAACCAGAGTTTTGGACTAAATACCCTAGAATACTGAGAAGCAATACTCCTTAACAAAGGATAGTGTGTTTGCTCAAGCAACAAGCACATACCTCACCTGATATTCCCCTCAGCATTTTGTCACACAATGTGGGAAATATTGGAGATTGAGGTTGGGAAAAATGTTAAATTTTGTGTTGAGAGTTTCCTGTTACCATGTAAGTATTGGTCAAAATTGTATACTTTGGAGGCAGCCTTGATGATCATTTTGGTCTTCTTTCTGTAACTCTTCAACTTTATTATTTATTTATTTATTTATTTATTTATTTATTTATTTATTTATGATAGAGAGAGAGTGCCTGCAAGTAGGGGAAGAACAGAAAGAGAATCTTAAGCAGGTTCCACGCCCAGCGCTGAGCCTGATACAGGTAGGGCGTGGGGCCTGACCTGAAGGGCCCTGAACATGAGATCGTGCTCTGAGTTGAAATCAAGAGTCAGGCGCTTAAGTGACTGAGCCATCTGGGCGCCCCAGCTTTATAAAGAAATAAAATCTTCCAAGTTACTGTAAATCAGATTGGTCTTAGTCTTCTTTAAATTACCCTTCAACTGCAATAACAGCAAATAAGTGCCATAAAACTACCACTGAATGTCACAAATAAAATAATATATGATGAAATAAAATACTATTTTTAATTTGATCTTTTCCATGATATACTCAAATATAACTTATATCAGAAGCAGAGTACAACAAGAAAAATCAGTGAGTAGAAATGAATCTGTCCCAGGAATTATTTTATTAAATGTACAGTTGTATAGTGATAACACAGGCCATTTTGGGATTCTAACACTAATTCTGACACTCAGTAGCAAGATTAACTCCAGCAGCTAGTCTATTGTCTCCAGATTTCCTAACCTGTAAAATAGAGATTTAAAAATTTGCTTAATATGGTTTTTATAAGTTTTTGATAATGTATGTAGAATGTCTTATGTATAGTAAACTATTAAATTGGGCTAAATGTGGAAATATATAATGATAGAGATTGTATGGGGGAAATCCTGACTACTTTCCTTAGTTATTTCTCTAAAAAAATGTAAAATAAACATTGTACAGTCTATTTCCTTCTATTTCAGAGAAGATAAATATTTACATCACTTGCTCTTCTATCCCCTTAATCCATTCTTTCCTCCAAGCATTAGTGCCTCCAGATGCAATTTTTAAAATAATGACCATAAAAGAAAAACATGGTTCAAAAAATAGATCCCAAGCTATATTGACTCGTTGTGATTGAGTTTTAATAAAATGACCTCTTTTTCCCTTTGTTTCTGGTCCAGAAACCTTAGATTAAAATGTGAGCTATGGAATCAACAAATTTAGTATATCTTCTCAAATTTAAATAGAAATCCAGGTACACAATGTGAAATTACAAAGTGGATTTAATCTAGATATGAAGGCATTGCTGCTTCATGGAGTTTGCACTGCTGAAACCTGTGTGTCTATACATTCTTTCATAGTTTCAGACATTTTCAGTCCCGGAGCTGTTGATGTGTCATTGCTCCAGTGGCAAATTTATCTCCAAATGTAAATCTAGGATATTAAGTGTCATTGGAGATTTTTCTTGTAATGAAAACATTTGTAAGAAAAACCAAAAAAACTCTGGTGACCTATAATATAAATAAAATAAGTAGACATCAAGAAAAATGGCATTTATGATTCCTGATACATTATTGGAATCAGACATGAACTAGATCTCATAGCATTAAATTAATTAAAATCTCTTATTCCTTGGTTGCTGGAAAGTATCACTGATCTGATGACTAGGAGATAGAAAAAGCAGTGCTTCTAAATATTTGAGTTATCATTATAGTTTATCTCGGTGGGACCAAACAGTTCAGGCATGCATATGCCCTTTCTACATTACATTCAGTCAAAATGTTCTGTGTTAAGATTTCTATACCTTATTTTCTAATGTTGTTTTTCTCCTCATAAATGTATCTGGTAATTAAAAGCTGGCAGCAGCTACATCAAAAATATAGGACATGTGATAGAGTGAAAGGTAATGGTTGTGGAGCAAGACTAAACTAAATTCACATCTCAGCATCACAATGAATTTCCTCATCTTGATATCATGATTACAGTTTGGGTCGGGGTCAGGATCAAGTAATTAACCTTCTATGTTTCATGTTCCTTGTTTATAAAATGCGAAGAATACCATTTATCATATAGAGCAGTGGTGGGTAATAATGAAATCCCTGACACAGGTCATCCTCAAAATTGATGCTATTATACGTGGTATTATTCTCTACCAGAGTGTGGTATCACTTAACAGGAGTGGGTTGGAGTAATGTAAAGTAGCTGATATTTTTCTCTTCCTATTTGCATATTCAGATGACATGAAATTATGCTTGATATGGTGATTCTTTCTGTCACACTTTAAGAAGTTTCTGTTAAGGTAATGAAACTGTTAGGGGGTTAAGGATGTTCAACAAATGCAGGATTGTAAAGGAATTTCTTTCCAATGAGTTGAGGTGCTTACAGGTGGAGTAGAAAACGAGTTGAGTAAGGAAGCACAGAGCACTGAGAACATGGAGCAAGAGAGAAAACAGGAGTATTTGCTGTAAGTTATTTATGTATTTATTTATTTATATTGCTCTTCCACCCCCTGCAGGACTGTAAATTCATATCATTAGAAGGATAAAGAATAAATCAATGTATTTGTGTTGTGCATACATGTGTGTATGAGTTTGTGTGTGTGTTCACACATTTGAAAAGGAAAAACAGATCTTAATTTGTGTTTGTTTGTTTTTTACTCATTAATTATTTTTTACTTTCTCTTTCTCTCTCCTTTCTTGTTTTTATCTCTCTAGGAACTTGGTGCATAAAAAATATGTCTATATATGTAGTTATGGACATTAAAATTCAGCCCCAGTTTAAAATAACAACCTCCACCACAGCATCTTGGGGACATTTTAAACTCAAGAGGGTTGTTAGCTCTGATTAGAACTACTCTGACCATTTGCTGCCTAGATGAAGCTTTATTATGCTATCTTTGACTTAAACTCCCAGGGAATCACATAAAACGCTGCTTTGGCCAGTGTTTCCAGGAAGAAAACATCTTAGACCTAATAATGATATGCATTTAGAGGTGGGAGATTGCTAATTCAGCTATAAAATTATTTCATGTAGGATGTAATGTTTAAAGCCTCCTCTTTGTTTTTAAAGTAGAGTGCATATATATACATTACAAAGCTATAAATCATATTTAATTTAAACATAACTGTCTTTATTAATCCCTTCCATTTCTTAGAGCCTTTTTGTAATGTAAAGAAATGCAAGCATCCGTGCATGAAACTCGGATACAGTTCAATGATTTCACACATTTAGCCAAGATTCTAGCTTAGAAATTGCACAAAATAGATGAGCTTGCGGCCATAACACTCATAAGCATTCTACGAATATTTTTATCATGAACAAATTTGAGAACTCTTTTCTTCCTCTGAATCCAGGCAATCCAAATGCTATATTTGCCCGTGAATATAATTTTAGAAATCATTAGAATTAATGAAGCCATATTTTCAAACAATAGAAATATTCACTGCATTGAAACTATTTTTAGATATATGAAAACACATTTTAATATAATATGTTCTGAAATTCTCATCTTTTTAATTTTGGGACCAATCCCGATACCCTAGGTTCATGGATTCCGCATTTGAAAGTGAACTTACTCTTCATTTTCTGAATTGACTAAAAAGTAGCTCTTTTTTGAAATACTATATATGTGTTTACCAAATTCTTGTAAGATGTAAAGGTTTTGAGGTCAACACCTTTAGTAAAACCTTAGAAAACTGAGTTGCATATGAGGTGTGGTCTAACCTTTATAATGGATGAACTGATACTTACTTTTGCATTTCTGATTTTCAATAGTCAAAAGTTGAATGGATAATCAATAGAAGGAAAAAAAACCTAAATGTTGCCCTTTTTTGGTATTTTTCCCCACTTCTGTGGTTAATTTATACTTCTAACACTAAACTTGATGTTAGTCTAAGTTACTAATGATTAAGGATTAAGGATGTTCAGTGGCTAATATGACCTCACCTTTAAGGCCAGACCTCCATTAGTGATGGAGAACAGCAGAAAGTTTGAAAGAATTTCTATTAGCCTAACTGTTTTATTTTTTTAATCTCACTCTCTTGAGGACCTATTAGAGGCGAAAAGTGAAGACAACCACCTTCTTCTTTGGCTCCAAAACTACAAAATATATAACCAATTATTTTTGTACTAAAGGGAAGGGACACAAAGATAACCAGGTGACCTACTTCACTCCTATGAATAGAAGGAATTAGCTTAGACAAAAGAGTATAGTAGAGGCAAAGGGATGCTATGATCCATTTCCTTTCTTACTTAGGGTTATTTCAAAGTTTTAGGGGAAGTCACGCCAGACTATCTTGGAGAAGAACATCCATTTGTTGCTTCTGTCTGTGTTATCCCATGTAACCCATTTAAAATCATGATTGATGCCATTATACAGTATTATTCCAGGCCTCTGTGGCTGAGGGAAGTTTAATCATGGTTTAATGTAGTTAAAGATCTGTTTTTTTGTTCAACTTAAACAGAGGAAATGTTTCCACCGTCTTCAACACGGTATCCAGAGAATGCAAAAGTCTCAGATTAAAAATTTAGAGCTACTGTACTATGCAAAAATTTTGTTGTTAATAAGAAAAAAAACCTACAAAGTGATGTTTTGTAATTATTTTCTTGTTAGTAGCCTCCTCCATGAGATCGTAGATATTTGAAGCTCTCTGGTTCATCACTGTATCTACAGTGCTTAGAACAAAGCCTGCCGCCCTATTTTTATATGATTTTTGCTTTCCTTCCCTTATGTTCATTTGTTTTGTATCTTAAATTCCTCATGTAAGTAAAGTCTATGATATTTGTCTTTCTATGACTGACTACGCTTAGCATAGTACCTTCTAGTTCCATCCACATAGTTGCAAATGGCAAGATTTCATTGTTTTTGATTGCTGAGTAATACTCCATTGTATGTATATATCACATCTTCTTTATCCATTCATCTGTCGATGGACATTTGGGCTCTTTCCATACTTTGGTTATTGTCAATAGCACTGTTATAAACATAGGGGTGCATGTGCCCCTTCAAAACAGCACACCTGTATCCCTTGAATAAATACCTAGTAGTATAATTGCTGGGTTGTATGGTAGTTCTATTTTTAATTTTTTGAGGAACCTTCATACTGCTTTTCAGAGTGGCTGCACCAGTTTGCATTCCCACCAGCAGTGCAAAAGAGATCCTCTTTCTCTGCATCCTCGCCAACATCTGTTGTCTGAGTTGTTAATTTTAGCCATTCTGACTAGTGTGAGGTGGGTATTTCATTGTGGTTTTAGTTTGTATTTCCCTGATGATGAATAATGTTGAGACTTTTTCATGTGTTGGTTAGCCATCTGGATATCTTTTTCTTTGGATAAATGTCTTCTCATGTCTTTTGACCATTTCTTCACTGGATTACTTGGTTTTTTGGGGTGTTGAGTTTGATAAGCTCTTTATAGATTTTGGACACTAATCCTTTATCTCATGTGTCATTTGCAAATATCTTCTCCCATTCTGTCACTTGCCTTTTAGTTTTGCTGATGGTTTCCTTCTCTGTACAGAAGCTTTTTAGTAGATAGCCTTTTAATCACTTCCACCTGGTTTCAGTAAATTCATTCTATCTGTATCCTTTTTTGTTTTTTGGCAAACCGATGGACAGTTTACTGATATTTCTTTTGATTTGTTTTGTTTTTGTTTGTTTGTTTGTTTTAACATTTCCTATACTAGAAAAGAGAGAATAAGACTAAATAATCTGAGTATAATTCATGTTGGGCATTGAGGTGTTTTTTAGTCATCCATTTGAGTATGGGTTTCTTTGCTCTTTTGATAATTCAAAAGAACGTATGATGCTGCCATACTTTGAAACTATGAAATATAACTCCAACCTGTGATACTATTCATAATTTTCTCTTTACTTTCTGTTTATGCTGGCCACTGGCAATATATGGTCTCTCCACTCAGATAGATTCTAAACAACAATCTATACCTAAGTGCTCTTTTAAAAATTATAGCAACTCTGGGTCCTGTGGCCTTTGACTGATATGGTAATTAATTCTTTATGTCCAAATGACTGAACTACATGCTCTAAGACTGAATATAAACAAATAGAACCAACAAAAAGATTTGTTAACTAATTTTTTAATGTTTATTTATTTATTTCTGAAAGAGAGACTGAGAGAGATACAGAGACAGAAAATCCCAAGCAGCTTCCACACTGTCAACACAGATCTCAATGCAGGGCTCAAACTCATGAACTGTAAGATCATGACTGGAGCTGAAATATAGTCATGCACTCATCTCACTGAGCTACCCAGGCACCCCATATTTGTTATCTACTTTTAATGGTCAATATACTACTGTAAAATAAATCATCTTGTGCATAATTTTTAAAGAATATAAAATAGGCTTTAGCTTGTCATGGAGTATTCAGATTTTTGTGGTTGAAGAGTTTGATTCTGCACAGTTTTTAGCTCTACATTCTTCCATATTTTGGACTCAGCAGAAGAGCTGACATCTCAACTCTAGGAATGAGTTGGTACATTGACCTTGCCTTGTGAAACATCAGCTGAAACCTAAGAGAGCTTTTGTCACTTTCCATGCATAAAGCTGCACATAACACTGTGCTTTTGTACTCATGTCCATTCAGAAAGCATCTTTTGACTATTTTCCATGCATAGCATGATACCAGAATAAAATATAATTTTTAATAATATGTAGAAGTAGAGTTCCTATAATCAATGTAAGACAGCCTATGAATGAATACTAAGATTTTAGAGACAACAGATGCTGGAGATTGGAGAGAAATTTTAAATGGACAGTCTCACAGAAGAGACATCATTGGAGGTAGATCATTAGTACTTAGTAGAAATAAAAATTGATATACTGAATAAAACCAATATTCCAGTTTCTAGATTAAATATTTTCAAATAGTTACAAATTCATATTACTAAAAGGTTTTGAACAGAAGATAGGCTATTATATTTCACATACCACTATATGGTACACATGGCTAGGAATGTGTTCTACTTATTTATGTCCTATGTTTACTTGTGCTCTTTAGAATGCTATGATGTATCTAGATTTGGAACTTCAGTTTATTTCTGTTATTCATTAATTAGTTGTTTTTAAATATGGTATTTTGAATGCTGAAAGAAAAGAGTTTTCTATTAATATAGTGCATGAAACAGAGAAATAGTTGGCCTTGTCTTAATATAAAACTGGTTTGAATTCAAGCTCTATTACTTACAACTCTTTGGACTATGGGCAAGTCATTTAAAGTCTTTGGTTCCAGTGTTCTTATCTGTCTGTGACAGATGGAATGAACATATTTGTGATTGAGAAAACTAGGAAAGCCTATAGAAGGTTTCAGAGTTGTCAGGGTAGAAAAATGGGCGATGGAGATACTGAGAATGGGGAAAGATCAAGTGAGTGAGACATTTCTTGGCAGAATTGTCAGGAGGGTGGTAACAGCTAGGCGAGGAATAACTGTGGGAAACTAGAGATTTCTAAATAAAGATTTGTACTATATTTTACTGTATTACATGTACTGTAACTTTCTGTTCTGTCTCATCAATTTTTCTGGGAATAATCTATTTATTCCTAATTTCTTGTGCAACTAATTTTCTTTGCGGAAGGTAGAAGAGTTAGATCCTGCTCCCAGGTTGGAAAAGTAGTGTAAATACTCACTGCTTTTCATAGAGGAGCCATATTTAAGATATATCTGTATTGGTGATGATAAAAATTACTTCCAAGAGTGCTGTATGATGTTTTAGAATATTGAGCATGTTACCTGACATATAGCAGATGCTTAATGTATTGTAGCTATTTATCATTCCTAGAGATAGTAGTATCAGCCACAGAATTATGTAAGGAAATTCAAACGTAAGCAAAAATTTTATTCTAATGAAATTCCAGCAAGAAAGTTCAAATTTTTCCTTTCAACGTTTGCTTCTATAATGAGTACATCCTTGAATCTTGTCATGATAAACAGTTTATCACTTTTCTCAAAATAGTTTTTGTCCACCTTTGACCAAATAGTTAAATATTATGGCTCCAGTTTAGGATATATTTCTTCTTTGTCTTCAAGACGTGGATAACCAGGACATAGCATTAACAGTTTCTAAGATTAAGATTCAAATAATTAAATAAGTGCTTTAAAGATGCCCACTAACCCAAAGTCTGCTTGTTTTACAGGATTTATTTATTGTCCACTCAGACTATGTAGAATACAGTAAATATTCATGATCCAAATAGTTCTGAATAGTTTGTTTGGCTTCAAGTGCTGAAAAGAGACATTGACTGAAGATGTATAGGGCATGGAGATGGTCAGTCATCCTTTCATGAACTATCCAAGTCATCATTTAGGGAAGTGTCTCAGTGAGGTCACAAACCATGGCTCTTGGTGCTTTACATCATCCTGGCTGCTCAGTCACTGAAAGGAACCTAAGAATGCATCAACTCTAGGATAATTTACATTTCTCCAGAGAGGCACCTGTAAGGGGAGAGGCTAATCTCCAAGTCCTTTCTGGTACTCTGTGGATTAAACCAGGCAGACATTCTGTCACCACAGTAAGGGTGACTTAAGAAAAGTTGAATAACACCTTAGGGGGAAAAAATACCCTGGGGATGTCAGTACTCCAAAGAGAAGAAAAAGATGAATGAGGAAGAGGAGGAGAAAAAATATGTATTTATGATATATATGTAGGTATTAGATATATACATATACATATACTTAATATAGATACCTTTTAAAGATTTCCTGAGTGTGTGAGAAAATCAGACATTATTGTACTGAATACCTCCCCTAACATCCATGCATATGCCTTGAATTGAATAACAATCTATTTCTAGCTATATTGGTCAGAAGTTATAGAATGGGTGTCCGTAATTAGTCCTTTAATTAATTTGTCAAAACAAGACCTTTTGTAGTTGAATTATGTAGCAAATTCCTGGCAAGCTGAATAGAAGAGAATGGAAGCAGATCCAATGGTTCAGTTAAAAATTTAAAAAAAAGCCTTTCTAACAGAACGTGGAACCTAGAATTTCTATTACATAAAGTCAATGAAGAAATGATGCTTCCTAATTTCACTTGTTTTTAAACATCATATACAATAACATAAAAATACTTAAGTTCTTTTCTACATAGAATTCTGCTGCAGATTAATGGTTTCTAGACATATTTTGCAAAACACTATTTCAGGGTATGTAAATAGGTATACAGAAAAGTTGCAATTTGTGAAGTAAGTTTAAATCTCAATTTAGAAACTTCTGTTCACAGTGCCTTGTAAATGGTAGTGAAAATTCTGTAGTTAAAAAAACACAGTATTTTCTAATTGTTTCAACCATGAAGTGCTTTTTTTAATCATACCTGTACCAGAACAATGTAGAATTGTCATCAATTTGAAGAAAAGCTTTGTATCCCTAGCAATTCTGGCAATGAAAAGATAAATAAGCCCCAATACCTACCTTGAATAGGGGATGGGCAAATCTATCACAATGAACTCTCCTATCTATACAGATACATTCAAAAATACTAGTAAAATTCATGTGTTCTACAGTAGTAAAGAGGAGGGAATAATTGACTTTGCCACAGTTATGGCCTCATAGAAGAAGTGAGAGTGAGGGGAAAAAGTTTTTTAGGGAAAAAAGTGAGGAAATAGAAAATCTACATTTCTGATACATTTTTTAAGCAGGAAAGATCCAATCAAATTTAATCTTTTAGATTAACAACAGAAATTAGAAATGAATAGAAGGCAATGAACGAATTCAGAAGACACAGTCCAAGTGACTAAGGAAGTCACTTGATCTCTTCCTCATCACTTTACTAATGTAGTCCTCCCACCTTTGAGGCTGGGAGGAATTGCGTTCACAAAATATCACTGAACTCATCACTTAAGCTTGGTACTATGGCTCCTTTTATTTCTAATTCATCCAGATTTGAGTTTTATGCACTCTTTTAGAAAGCTGACATTTGTGTCCATGGCATCTTAAGTTCCATATAACTGTGGAACAAATACTGTTTTCATAGGTCATAGGCTGCCTGTATCATCATATGTTTTTAGGGACTAGGATCTGATTTATTTTGTTTCCAGGCAGCAGAATGTGTGAGAACTGCTTGAAAATTAGGAGAAAACCTAACTAGGCCCTTATTTCTTCTGAGAGCTGGCAAAGAGAGAACAGTGCCATCAAGTTCCATTCCAAATTTAAGGGCAGCTGAGTGCCAACAAAGTCCAACTTTCCGCATGATGGTGAAGCACGGATTTTCCACCCACATCACAGCTGGCTTCTCAAGTTGTCTCATCAGTGTCACCTACAAGGCATTCTTTGCCTGAGATAATTTGGCAGAATCTCCAACCCTGGGATATTGGAATGCAGCCAATCTACCAGCATGGTTTCGCTCCCAGGAAGCCCGTGTGGTTATTGGATGTAGGGCTGATTGAAGGAGGGTGATTCTGAGCAGCTTGGATAGTAAAACCTCCTTATGGGCATCATAATTTATTACTCAGGATGTTGGAAGCAGCATACACTATTTTTCAGGCAGTAAAAAGCTCCACAAGCAATCTGATTTTGTTTGCTTATTTTATTTGGTTTTGCTTTTTCTTTCATTGAATTAAAACTATTTAAAATAAGGGAATACCTATCAACAAAGGAATCTGGCAGACCATAAAGCTGTCTGTCCCAAAAGACTTTGATTTAAGAATAGGAGTACTCTACTCACAAATCAGAGCACTCTGCCGTCTTGTTTTAACAGCAGGCTTATTGGGCAGAATTCATGGTATTTAATTTAGGATAATCTGTGGAAACAGCTAGTCAGCCTCCTTTACTTCTGCAGAAACACCCTTATGATCACAAAGCAGATAGCTGTCATGATACAGACGACTTTTTTGCCCCCAAGTTAAAAGGACTGAACTATTTCTTAAAAAAAACAACCCCCTCAAAAAAAGAACACCCTCCCTAAACCCCCACCTAATATACTTAGAAAAGGCTGAGGTTGCAGTTGTGAGTCTAGACCCTGTAGAATAAAGCTGGGCTTGTGGTGGTAATGGAAGTTAGGGGAAGGGATGATCCTTACTTGGTGACCTAGGATGAAATAGCCAACGAAACAGCCTTGGCAATAGAGTCTACCCAAATTTACAGAACAACATTCAGTACTACCATTCAAAGGAGGGGGCACCTGGGTGGCTTAGTCAGTTAAACGTCCCACTTCGGCTCAGGTCATGATCTCACGGTTCGTGGGTTTGAGCCGCGTTTCGGGCTCTGTGCTGACAGCTAGCTCAGAGCCTGGAGACTGCTTTGGATTCTGTGTCTCATTCTCTCTCTGACCCTCCCCTGCTCTCTCTCTCTCTCTCTCTCTCTCAGAAATAAATAAAACATTAAAAAAATTCAAAGAAAGACCTGTTGGGGGGTGGGGGGCGGAAAGGCCTACCTAATGGCAGAAGATTTCCACACAAGCTGCTCATTTTAATTGACCAGGTGTTTTGTTTACAAACATAACCAGATAACCTGTGATCACAAGACACTTGAAGAAAATCACAGCAAAGGAGAGAAAAGCTAGATGAGCAAATGGAACAACTAATGTTAAAAAGAACAGAAATCATTTTTAAAATTAGAGTAAACCATAAAGCTAGTTTCCATATTCAAATTGCTTTGAATAAAGAGTACAACTATTAAACAAGAATGGGCTGTTTTAAAAGAGAATTATGAGAGCACAGGTAAACGTTGTTTCCAAAACACAGGAATTAAAATAATTAATAGCCATATTAAAAGGCATGGAGGAGGAAATTTAAAATCCAGAGCAAAGCAACATGGAGACAGAAAGCAGAGGAAATAAAAAAAACATAGGTAATCAAACTGAGAAGCTTAGCATTTATCTAATGGTAGATTGAAAGGAAAGTGAGAACAGAGAAATGGCAAGGAGAAAAACAGTAAAGAAAGCATTTTAGTGAAATAAGAGAGGTAAGCTGTAAGAATATTTTATAGTGTATTTTCTTTTCCAAAAGAGAAAGAGCAAAAAATAAAAATATAAAGCAGGTTGCAGAAAAGAAAAATAAAAAGCAAGGTACAACATGAGTTATCAGTGTGAAAAAATTATGCAATATTACAGTGTTTCAAAATTATCACCAGTGATATTACGCTTTTGTAATACCATAGCGTATATTCTTTACAGAATGTGTAGAGATTAAATAAAATTGTAAACATTTGCAAGGGAATGATAATCATAAAAAGTATAGTGGTGGTTAACCCCGGGGAGAAAGGGAGAATGGTTTAGGGAGGGACATATACTGGGGTCTCAGATGCATCTGCAATTTTTAAGACTGCAAACAAAAAATAAGCAACTATGGCATTATTTTAAGATTTGATAAAACTGAGTGGCGAATTCAAGTATACTTTGTATATTTTCCATGTTTTTATGAAATTTGATGGAATTTATAATTGTAAAAATAAACTTCTCACTACGCAGATATTCCCAGGAACTTCCTGAGTAAATGTCTTTTAAAAATATACCTTTATAAGTAATGTTTCATTCTCTTTTTCTCTTTTTTGACCTTTAATGTGGTACATTTGGACCCAGAGAAATTATCTCAGGAAAAAATTGAAAACAAAGTGGAATTGAGGAAATAGCTGCAGTCACATTTATGAGCATTAGCAAACACTGAGAAGCCTAGCAAATTTACTAGGCTCAATATGGGATTTTACCTACTTCCTTAGAGTGAGAAACCTTCTAAGAGCAAAGTCAATCTGTGTATGTATTGATGAAGCTTACTGGCTCAAGGATAAACTGTCCAATGAATTGGGAAAAAGAGACTGTGATAATATAATCTAAAGAATTATGCACTTTCTGCCTAATTCACCCAGAATATTAAGAGTATTCCAAATTGCATTTAGTTTGAGCATGTAATAAGGGGGAATTTCAATCATTTTCCCTATTGAAAGCATTGCAGAGTGTTCTAATTTTTTCCCATGTACATTTGGGACATTTTTTCATATTAAATATCCATTACATGTCTCTATTTGTTTTCAGGTCAGTAGTGGAAAGTGAAATCAGGAGAGATGACAATACAAGTAAATGCTCTGAACTGAGCAGTTGAATAAGCTTCCTACCATTCTCAGGAAGTCCTGTGTAGAGCGTGCTGTAAATCTGGAGACGTGTATATGCTAAATGAAATTCTCCAGTGATTCCACAAATATATATAGAGAGAAATAGATGATAAGTGGATAGACAGACATATTAACATGTATCTATATTTAGAGATACAGGCATGGAAATGGACAAAAATGTAGACATGAATATATAGGGATAAATGGAGTTAGCTAATGGAACAAACATCCAAGTAACACTCTCAATATATAGCTATAGGAATGCACATAAAGAAACAACATCATGAGTAGTTACTCAAAAACATGTAGAACATTACAAATATGTTTGTACTTTTCTATTCAAGCCACTTTTCAGTTCACGCAGAGCCTACCTTGGATGAGCCTTAGAATCCTTTCTTGTCTGTCTCCCATCTTCTTCTCAGCCAGTCTCACTTGCTCAGTCTTTTCCATGCCCATATCTTTCTACTGATCTGTCCTGTCTTAATAGTCGCACACAGATTTTATGCTTCCAGGTAAGGTTGCAGTAGCTTCCTATAGTCTCACTGGAAGGGGCTATTAACATTCATGTAATTCAGAATTAGGCCTCTATAACTTTGGTGTTGTGTCCAGAGTGGAGTACATACCTGCAGGAGTGCACGGAATAATCTATTGGAATTTTAACAATTCCACTTATATTCAGTTCTATAAATTTTTGTAATATATTTATAATGCTCTATAATATATATGCATATTATAGTATTTAAAATATAATTAAGTATAAATGCATAAATGTACATATTTTGCAGGCTCAGTTTATTAAACTGAAAGAGGTATACTATCAAAGCCTACTCTGGAAAATAAAAAAACTATTGTTGCCATTGTTCAACTCAATATGTTAATTTTGTTGCATTTTAAACAATAACAATAGCAATAGAAACCACCGTTTTAACAAATTTGCTTTCCCCACTAGGAATAAAGAGAAGGAAAGAAGGGGCAAATGAAATCATATCTCTTTCTTTTGTGAAGGAGATAGCAAATAAAACAAGTTTAAAGATTGTAAAGAGTTATGGGTTTTTTTTAAAGAATGTCAACTCTCATAGGAGGAAGTTAGGCATGCGGAAAAAAATACTGGGTGACTGGATGGCCTTTAATATGTCCTGATTGGTCTCCCTGCTGCTCTCTTGCCTCTTTCAGTCTCTGCCACACATCAGCCACTGGGATTCTTCATCGTTACAGAGTATGTCATTCTCCTGGTCCCCAACGTTCCTTTCTGCCCAGCTCCTTCGGCGTAAAATCTAAAATCTTTGTGCACAGGGACCTCCATGATTTGGCCTGGGTTACCTCTGTGATTCCTTTTCTCACTGCTCTTTCACCTTTGCTCTCTGTCTGAATACAATAAACACATTCCTTTCTATTTCAGGAATTTGCATTTTTGGTTCTGTGTTCAGTAATTTCCTATGTACTCCTTTATTCCTATCTCCTTTCTAATGGCACCACCCTTTCAAATGACCAGTGGAACTGACCTACCATCCCTATGTCACTTTACATTTCTTATTTTGCTTTAACCAACCCTTAGTACTTACTACCTGACACAATATACAGATGTTGAATAAAAAAGAATGAACAGGGGAAATTCCTCTGGACTTAAGTTTCTCATCTAAAAGTTAAAAAGATCCAAACAAGTCAATTTCTAGGAACCAGTAAATACCCATGTACGTTCATAATGAAAGTGCATTTGTCAGATTTAGTTTGGTTTCGTGGCATTACTGTTAGCTTACTCAATAATCACATTTCTCTGAAGCTTTTTGGTAGATCGGTATTTTTCCCCAACATTGAACAATACTAATATTCTCTGAGATGAACAATTCTTTGAAACAGGTTTCTTCCCCGATTGAGAGGAAGGGGTTAGTGAGTTGGTGTGGAAAGCTAGAGGCCCTCTCCCTGTATTTGAAGAGCCCATGACAGGAGGCCCACAAACATGTCTCTAAATATGTAAGAGTTGTAAATCAAACTGTCGGCATGGTCCAGACTGTATCCCTCAGTTCCTCCACCCTCATCAAAAACTGTTCTTTGGATGGACTTTGGGATCCAAAGTCTGATGGATAGTGGTTTTCCCCAGCCAGCCCTGCCATCTAGAAGCTAAAATGATAGTAGGGACCTGATGTGACAAGGCAGGGTCTTGGTGGTGACAGGACCTGCCTGAACCTGTGATGGAGACAGATCGAGTCAAACTCACCAAAGAGCCAGAAAAAGCAGTTTTCTTTCCCCATCATATCACTTACATGACTCAGAATTTCTAGGCAGTTCTAAGAGTCATGCCACCCACCTAAGAGTCATGCCACCCACCTTCAGAGATTTGGGATAGTTACTAAAAATAGTCAACCTTTCTCTGGTTTTTCCAGTCAAAGTCTACAATTTTTCTGTCTCACCACACTACACCCACACCCACAACCTCCCCCAGCACCCCCACACACCCATTCTGCCATGAGTGGTTCAGTTCAAGTGTTCATCTTGCGGTTTTCATTATAGTCTAAATTTTTCTTTCCAAAACTTTTCTTAGGTTCCCTCAAATAAAACAGAACCTCTTGTATGTCAATATTTATAATATATGGGACACTGTCAGGGTTGGGGTCCAGATCAAATGTTCCTCTTGCCCAGGTCTGAGAGCAGGACCAGTGAACTCTGTCATGTCAATTATCTGAAGAATCGCTCAGTTCTCAGAGGTTCACTGACTCATTTTGGGCTTTGGTCACACTATGTAACATATCAGTAATGTTATTTCTCTTCTGATAATTTTTTAACAGTAACTCTTTCCATCACTATCACGAGAATACGCATAAATGTTATGTTTTAACACTTAGAGATCACTTTACGAGAAATCCGAAATAATTCAGAAACATTTGATATCATAGATAATGTGCTTTCAGGATATTTTATAGAAAATGCTAACGATTTATGCCTACAAAACTTTTGAGTAATGTATAATTTGCATCCTATTATATAACAAAAAGACTCTTTCCTTTAGTCAATCTAAGTTTAATCACAGGTAGATAATAAATAGTTGCTTAGTTGATAAAATATAATATTAAAACATAGTACAGTTACTAATTGAATTATCATTTAGGATAATTAGACTTTATTTAAAGAGCACAGACTGGACCTGTATGCACCTATGTTGAGAGAATGTGAAGGGAGCTGGGTAAGATAATCACCTCGAAAAATAATAATAGGTGTAATAATGCTAATGATCTTGAAAAAGCTCTAGCCATATTTCTTACAAGTTACAAGTGTTAGATATATTAAATTTTCATTTAAAGATAACATGATAGCGCATATGCTAATTTTGGCTTTATTGAAAAGTTGAATCTAAACGATAAAAATTTCAACATATTTACTGAGTTCTTATTTAGTGTAAGGCATAGTACAGGGTTCAATAAAGATGAGAAGACAATTTTTGATCCTTAGAAGAATATACAGAGACAAATATATAAATTAGTACAGCATAACCCAAAATACGATTGATGTGTATATAAAATCTTCAAAAACCTTCTTATATGCGTTGTCGTAAACACCCTGAAAGATAGCCATCTCGGATATTCTTAATCATATTACAAATAAGGTTACGATTTGACTGCTATCATGAGTTAGTAAAATAGGGGACTGGCTTTAGAACCATAAATCCTTGGACTCCAGATTGAATGCTTTTCAATCACACGACGCTTTCTTTCCTGATGAGACATCATGAATTTTACAGGGCAGATATTTTGTTTCCAGCTAAATCTCTGTCTTCAGCTGACGACAGTTGATGTCAGAGAAATCAAATTTGTTTTAAGATAAGTCTAAGCAATGTATTATTAAATACTTTTGTTATAAATAAATTATGGATCCCATAAAAGGGATAGAGATTAGATTATCCATACTGCTTTCTACGTGAGGGTTCACTAGTCTTAGGACATTTCTCAAGGCACGAGTCGAGGGTTGATGAGGGTTTTATTTGTGCCCTAGAATGGGGTTTGCACTTTGCAAGTGCTTGATATATATTAGCTGTTATTATCTTTTGGCTCTTTTTGAGTTCACTGGAGAGCCAAGTAAACTTTTGACTCAAACAGAAATCCTAGGCAGCAGTCACCAAGCTCCCTGCCCAGCAGGGGAGAATGACAGATATCTCACAAAGCGCCTGTCACCCAGAGCCAGGGACATTTGCCAGGGAGATTGCTGGTGAGAGACTCGTTGCAGCAATTGGCTTCATAGGTTCTAATTCATCATAAGCTCTTGACTGTCAAAAGGGAGAAAGACAAAAGAAAGAGGAGGAGGAACACTTGACATACTGTGCTAATAACTGTCTGATTCTGCCTAGCATCACCCCCCAGACTTTATGTGAGGGAAGTTTAAAAATTGGCACTAAGTTCACACATAGTATACCTGGAATGCTAGGAATCATCCAGCTCTGGCCAATGAAGAGGAAAATCAAGCTCAAGGAATCTCGTTAGTATCATCTTAAAAATATTTTTTTTTGGTGGATGTAATTATATTTTCCCCTTTTCTATTGTATTTCTGCAGGGAATATTCAGCTTTGCTCATATAAAAAAATTCCTTATATTTGATTTAGTCAGTCTCCACCCTAGATTGTGACCTTCCAAGTCAGGGATCAATGTGTTTTCTTCATTTCAAAAATTTTCTAGTCCTATAATAATGCTGGGCACATAACCGTTAACAAATGAATAATTAATAATATTAAATAGGTCATGTATGAGGAGTACAAGTGACAATCTCATGAATTATCTAGACACTTTTTTTAAAAAATTGAGTGAGCGTGGTTCTCTTACATGATCCAAATGTAAATACTGTAACAAACACTGAGAAACAATCCCCTGAAAACTGAAAAGAAACTTTGACATTATAAGTGTAGTTTTAAATTTGTAGATTCTACAAAGATCTGAAGTTTATTAGATAGAACAATTAAGTTTTTGTTTTGATAAATAGTCCTCAAAACATAGAATCAAAACCTTTTCTAGTGCTGATGGTACTTTTTGTAAGATATGATTTTATTTGCTTGTTTTGAAACCACTGAGCTCTTCATGTGCCATAAAGGAGTTGGGCTTTGGGCCATTATATTCTATGTATTATAGTGTATGTGGTGTAAATCGTTCTTATGTCATACTTATAGGACTGAAGCTTGTAAATTGAAGTTTGATTTCATAATCGCGTGCATATGCAGTTTATACTACATCTGTATAGAATTTAAATGTTTAAGCTTACTTCATTCACGCTGGAGTAGTGGTAGATCACTATTTTCTTCTCCCAGGCAATTTGGTGTGTTGTGTGTGAACAAATTGTTTTTGTATTTTTTTAACTGTTAATTGGTGTTAAGTAAAACTTTGATTTCAGTTAAATGAATGACTTAGTCATGTCAAAGCAATTCAATTTCTTTTCACATTAGAAAGATTTATTTCACCCTTATTTTCAGAATGATTTTTTTTTTTTACTGTAAATCATATATTTGTTTAGGTGTATTAGAATTCTTCCAGCTTTATAAAGGTGGAACATCAGGTTAACAATACAACTTCACCCTTTTTTCATTTTATGCATTCTATCTTTACCATCTTTTACTTGTAGGACACAACAAAATGTTTGCTACATGGAAAATATTTACTAAATATTGACTGAATTAGTCAATAAATGATTCCTAACAGAGAACTTTTATCTGCCCACAGCTTTTTCTTTTGAAGATAAAATGCAATGATACTTAAGCTGGAAATTTGATGTCAGAGTCACTTTGTCCTTTATTTTTGAGGGTTCTTTGTTCTCTCCTCTTGCGTGAGGCTGGAATTACTGTAGCTCTCCCAACTGAAAGTCCATATGCAAATTAAGTAGGATACTGGTCTTTATCCAGCTTCCGATCTGGTGCAACAGTCTTCCTTGAGCTATGCCTTAATTGTTGGATCAAGGAATCCTGGAAGAGAATCAAAATCTTTAGGAGAATAACAAGGAACAGTAATGTATGTTAGGAATTATATATAGGTGCTTCTAATTTCCCAATGTTTATTTTCGATGTCCCCATAGTTACAAGGTAAAATGAAAAGCAAAATAATCACAACACAATTAATTAGTGAATTGACTATTTATAAAATTAGTCTGAATTAAAATTTCCCTTCTCTTTAGTATTTATATGGTTGGTGTTTTGTGAAATGTTGAATGCTTGCAACAGTACAATGTAGTACAGAGTAAAATGATGACCAAGTAAAATTGGCAATGTCAAGATTTTCATGAAGCCAATAATGTGATGCTGGACAACTGCTAAAATCCAAACTATCACCCAGTAAAGATATAATGGAGTTATAATAGAAACACAGACAAAACAATCACTAATTCTTAGAGTAAGAAAACACAATGAATTGTGTGTGTGTGTGTGTGTGTGTGTGTGTGTGTGTGCGTGTGTGTGTCTTTGGACCAGGCAAATTTTGAGACCAAGTTGTATGAGAGAACATTTTGAACACCAAAAATGAAATATCTGATAAAAATGCTGATGAGTCTTTATTGTGCCCATACATATGGTTTTTGTATGATGATTTTTAAGGGGCAATATCGCCATGAAATTTGCTGTGATATAAAGGCTATAAATTTGTGATATCATAAAAATTTGTTAGAAAAAGTATCCCTTGATAAATAAAGACATAAATACTTGATTCACTCACCATTCAGAGATTAAACTCATTTTTGTAATTATTCATCTTGTTAAAGACAAAATAAACGATTTGAATTTTTAAATTTAGAAATACAAAGTTAAATCAAACTATTCTAAAAATTATTTAGTTGAGCATCCAACTTAAATGGTCATTTCCCAAGATTATTTAACCTTGTATAGCAAACATCCTACTTCTAAACATAATACTGGTGGTATTCAAAGTTATGGGCAAGTCCAAGGCACATGTTTTTAACTTGCATCTCTAACTCCTGGAATCCATTATCAGCTGAATACACACTTTTTGAGACTCATACATCCATGAAGAGTGGGAATTTAAGATGGAGAGTGATAGTCAGATCCTCAAGGGATTTTGGATATGACTAATTAATTGAAAAGCCATTTGTCCAGCATCATGATGTGGGAATTAAGTCCATTTGAACTTAAAGAAGTGCTTCTTAAAGTGTTGTTTACCCACGCTTATCACCAGAAATGATGAATCAAATTCCCTGAGTATGACACCTTGAAGTTTGCATTATTTTATAAAGTCTAAGAGATTCTCATGCATATAAACTTTAAGAACTCATGATAATTATAAATATTGACCATATCCTTAATATACTTTGTTTTACCTAAAGTTCTGATCCTTTGGAGATGAGCAAAATGTGCTAATATTTTTCCCCCAAGAATCTTTGATCTTACTTTAAATATCTCAATCATGAGCATATTCTTGGGACCTGAGGTAAATTTTTGTTCCCTAAGGTAAGAAACAGTTTCACCGTATCACATGTTCTCATATTCATTGCAAGTCTCATTGCTATGGCATCATTTGATGTCTTGTACCATTTGACACAAGACAAAATTCTCTATTTTCTTACCAGGAATATCAGTACATTCTATTTGATTGTTTGCAATCTGTTATTTTTGGTTTTATTTTGGTTATGAAAGCCATTCATGTTTTTGTTATGTCTTTATAATATAAAGTTCATAAATCCCCTATTAAATGGTACCCACTTAATAGTCTATGACACATAAATACATAAGTTATATTTAAAGTCATTTATAGAATGATATCTTTCACTTTCTACTGATTTTTAAATCTTTCATCACCTTCTAGTTATTTTCCCATGGCTTATAATCAACCAATATCTTTCCCACTTTAAAATTAAAACAAAGAAACAAAACACCATCTTCTTCAATGAAATTATCAAAATTTTGAGGATGCTTACTTGATAATTTAGGTTAAAAACTTAAATTTATCAGGCTTTTTATTATGTTGTTATATTAATATTGGTTTTGACAATTTGGATAAATGATTGAAGAGCAATCATTTAAAGATCATTTAATTTAATTTAAACATTAAAAATTAATTCAATGATTCATTTCAAACTTCAAACTAAATTTCAAAGCTGTATCAGTGTTGCAAGAATAGGAGTGGTACAAAGGGCAATGCCCAAATGCCCTTAACTCCGACTTCTCTCTCTTTTTTAATGTTTATTTTTTTATTTTGAGAGAGACTGAACAACTGGTAGGGGGACAGAGAGAGGGAGGGAGAGAGATAATCCCAAGCAGGCTTTACTCACCAGCACAAGAGCCCGATTCGAGCTCCATCCCATGACCTGAGATCATGACCTGAGCTGAAATCAATAATCGGACGCTCACCAACTGAGCCACCCACGTGCTCCTACACTTATCTCTTTTTAACATTTTATTTCATTTGTGTCTGTCTCTCTTTCTATACACACATATAAATGCATACATGTGTATATATATATATTTATATGTATATGTATACACACACATACATCCACACCCGAATATATATACATACACACTCATATATACATACACCAACACACGTATATATCCATACGTATACATATGCACACATATTTTAGAAATTAGGGGTTTGCACAGAAACCTACAATTTCAATTCATCCCTAAAGGCTTTTTCCTTGCTTTTCTCCATTTCATATTTGGTGTGTCTTTTCTTCCTCAAAGAGAACTCTGTCTCCAGAAACCATTAACACATTTTCTTGCAATCCTATAACATGCCTAAAAGAGTTTTAGTATGGCTTCATATGTAATTATTTATCAAGTACCTCTCACATGACTGTACTTTTCAGTTCTGATCCAGCAGAAGTTATTGCCTTTGTTATTTTCATTTGCAAATGAGCCTGCTTTTTCATCTTGTGAAGAGGATATATGCTAGCATACATTTATTATTGTTGGCTTTATATTTACTTCTGTATTAAAAGAAAAAATATCTTGTTCCCCATTTATCAGAATTTGTATCAAGCATTTCTTCCTTAAGTTACTATGAGGAATTTGTGGAAAGAAGCTTTAGATATATTTAAATCATAAGGCAAATTAGAAACAGAGTAGCACCTGCCCAATTGACCCTCTTCAGTTTTTTGCCACGTTCTCAAACCGCTTGTTCCCTCTACGTTCTTTCAGCGCTTGAACTGTCTTTTCAGAGTCAGTTGTGAAGAAATAGAGACTACTACAGTGTTAAGAGTAAAGGGTTCCCAGTCAGAGAAGTCTAGTTTAGAAGTCTAGAAGTCTAGACCCACACTCATCACTTCCTAGATGAGTGACTTCTCTAAGCAACCATACATAAAAACCTAGTTGAATGACTTGTTTTGTGAATTAAAAGAAGAATTTATATAACAAAGCTTGGCATAGGGTCTGGTATTTTGATATTCATTGGTATTATTGTTATGTACAGTATATGATGCTCATGTACACAATTTAATTCACACATAATCTTAGTACTTTTTTCTAAATTGTAGCTCAGGAGTTCCCATTTTAAGGTTATTTCAGAGTGGAGATCAATTTAGCAAATTAATTACTATATATTTTTTAGTCACATAGCCTTCCCTAAACACTTAAGTGATAGGGTCCATTTTTAATTTCTTTCTTCCATTGGTTTATTATGAAATAACTCCATCACTTGCAATTACTTAAAGTCATAAGATGGTCTTGTTCCGAACGACCAGATAGATTCATGTTTCTTCAAGTACATCCAATAAAGACCTGATCTTAAAAATAAAAAGGTTGTAAAGTCTAAAAAAAGAAAGGCATTTGAAAGGTATAGCTGAAAGGAAGTCAGTCCATAAAATGCTGACCTTTCATCAAGTACTGATTTTTCTGCTTTCCTGTGGGAGCATTAAGGAGGGAGTGATCTCATAGATTTCCACTAATGTCATGACCTATAGCTTCTGCCCAACATTCCTGCCAATTATGGAGACTTCCCAATTGCCTTTGTGATGTGCTTACCTGTTTTCTTATGCTAGGTTGACAGCTTGTTCACTTCCCTTGGCCTTGACCTTGGCTTTGACATCCACAGGAGGTACTCAGCCTGCCAATACTAAAATCAGAATAGTGTAAAGACCGTCTGGCAGCTAGAATCTGGGACAACTTTGCCAGCTCCTGCAGATTTGTATTTCCCATGTGATTATTCAGCTGGCTCCCCCCATCCTAAAATGTTAGAATGCATCCCAATGCTAGAGGGCTAATATATGTAATTAGAGAGGCGTGGTTTTTGCTATTCCCATCCCATCTGCAACAGCTTGAGTACCACTGTACCACTGCATTACTCATTAGGAGTCATAAGCCCTGACCTACTGGATATCCAAAGGGGTGGACACCTTGGAAGGGAGCCAACATTGCTTCTGACCTCGGGTGGTCAAATCAGCCCAAAAAAGATTTATATTCTGCATCTCACATTAAAAAAAAAAAAAAAAACATTTTAAAAATTCCACTTTTATGTGTTTCCATGAGACCCATTATTTTTAGCTGTTTATTTTTTAAATTTTTTTAACATTTTTAAATTTAAGGAGCAGTATAGCATAGCAAATTAACAGTTTCCAAAAGAGATTCAGAAAGTAAAAAATATGAAAATGTATATTCGAAAAATACCCTTTAGCTATCATTTCCATACTAATAATAGAATACATTAATGTTCATTGTTAATAATTAGGAGTAAAACAAGTAAAAAACATTCAGAAGAACTGAATTTGCAACTCTTTTGTTTCTTTCTGGAAATAGCTCCTATCTAATTGGTTTTATAATTAGGCAACTTGTGATTCTAAACAAATCAAGTGGTGTATATGAAAACAGGTGTAGGAAGATCTTTGTCTTTTAAATTCCCACTATCTATTTAACAAAAACAAGAAACTTGACTTGAGTTACAAAAAACAAATGATGAATGAAAGCTTCCCAATAATGCCTCTACTCATGTTCCTGATACTGAGGGGAGTCTTTTAGAATATTTTCCCAAAAGTTACATTGTACTTGAATGCAATCCTGACCTCTGTCCTTCACAGTCATGACCATAGTGATGTTTGAAAGTAGAGAAAAGTTAGAAGGAGGGAAGAAGAGAGAAGGAAGAGGGGATGGAGTGAGGGAGGGAGGGAGGAGAGAGAGAGAGAAACAGAAAGAAAAAAAGAATAACAAGCATAACAGAAAGAATAAAAGCATAACAATGGAATAGGGGAAGAATACAATGAGGTAGTTTACTTATTTATTTTGTATTCATCCCGGATGTTTTTCTAAAGAAATGTAAAGCCATGTCATAAATAATTAGCAATAAAATTAGCTGTCCTCTGTCCTATTACATTCTATTCCTCCAACATAACTCCTGCTTTTGCAGTTTCTTATCTTAATAATTCACAACCTCATTCTTCCAGGTTGTACAGTTGGGAGACCTGGGAATCATTCTTGACTCCTTTCTGTCTCTCCCATCCCACATCTGCAAATCCTGCTGGCTCACATTCAGAGCAATATCTAGAATCTTATGGTTACTCTTTATTAGTATCACTCCAGTTAAAAAAAAAAATACTATCATTTTATGCTTGGATTTTTGCTTTAGCTTCCTAACTGGTTTCATGCTTCCATCCTTGCCATTCAGTAGTCAAAATGTCAATGAAGGTGCAGGAGACATCCTTTTAAAACACATCATGCTGGGGCTCCTGGGTGGCTCAGTCGGTTAAGTGTCCAACTTCGGCTCAGGTCATGATCTCACGGTTTGTGGGTTTGAGCCGCACGTCGGCCTCTGCTGACAGCCAGCTCAGAGCCTGGAGCCTATTTCAGATTCTGTGTCTCCCTCTCTCTCTGACTCTCCCCTGCTTACACTGTGTGTGTGTGTGTGTGTGTGTGTGTGTGTGTGTCTCAGAAATAAATAAAAACATTAAAAAATTTTTAAAACACATCATGCCACTCTTTTGCTTAAAAAAACAACCTAATGGCTTCCCATCTTAGAGTAAAAATCAAAGACTTCCTGGCTTATGAGGTGCTATCTGTTCAACCTCTCTACCTCCACCCTCTGCAATTACATCACAACTATCTTTCTGAACTCAACTGCTGCTATTCTTCCTTTCACTCTTGTTCGCTCCATTTAGCAATTCCTGATCATAACAAGTTCTTACTTCTGGCACTTTGCACCTTACTATGATCTATACCTCTCCCTGAAAATATTCATCAGTTTTCCTCAATTTTATATTCATGAAGTCTCTCCTGATCAATCCAGTCCATCAACAGTTAACATATACATTTTTCCTTATTTACTTGTTCTTTATTTCTACCTCCCTCCACTAGGAAAATATAAACTACATGAGAGCAGAATTTTGTGGGTTTTATTCATTCCTCAATTCCCAGGACCTAAAAGTGGTTGTATTCAAGATATAGGTAGCATATAGCAGTGTTGGTAATTATTCACTGAATGAATTAATGAATGATTAGACTGTAGAAGTGGTTTATTTATATTAGAACATGAAAAGCTGGACTTAGGAAAAATTGTAAAGGATACTTAGTTCAATTTTGCTCTCCCACAATCCCTTTTGTACTTTCTTACTCCTTTCCTGGGAGTCTGATAGTGATGTGATAGAAGGAACATGAGAGTTTAAGATCAGAAAAATGGTTTTGTGGCATTTGGGAAGTTATTTATCTTTCTGAGACTTGGTTGTTCTTTTTTGCAAAATGGGAATGATAATTTTACCCAGTAGAATTGTTATAAGTATTAAATGATATTAAGAATATAAGTTGTCTACTGCAGTTTTTAGCCCAGTAAGGCATTCAGTTAATTCCCTTTTATTCTTTTTTTTTCTCTCTCTCTTTCAGCATCCTTTCTTCTTTTATACTTAATGCCACTGTACAGTCCATGGGACTACCTGCTTTGTGCTTCAGGGTCTGACAAAGGTCTGGAGCTAACTAAAGACTAAGGATACCTTATAGCACTGAGTAGTTTTAAAACAATTGCTTTAAATTGAGGTACTAGAGATGTGCATACCAACTCTGTAGCAAACAGACCTGATCAGAGATCCTACTCAAGTTTCCTCGGATGACTTTAACTACTGTGCATGATTTCCCAGGCTTCTGTGTGCTTCTGCTTCTGGCCAGCCTCTGCTATTCTCTTAGAAGTTCTTCCTTTGTTCAGCTGCTAACGCTGTTGTATCCATGGAGCTAGAAAGCCAGAAGTACCTAGGAGTTTATATGCACCCGCTGTTGTATCCATGGAGCTAGAAAGCCAGAAGTACCTAGGAGTTTATCTGCACCCGTTCTCACCTCAGGGGTCCTAGCTACTGGTGTGAATACATAAAGGTTCAGTTTCCTTGCCTCTGGTTAGGATAAACTCTTGAGATTTCTAGAATCAGGCTTAACCTTTCCTCTATGGGATTTTTGCCTGAAATTGCAAATTTCCTTATTTTCTTTGCCTTCTCTGTCTTGCTTCCACCACTCACTCATGTTTTTCCTGGGAACACTTCCTCAATAAATGACTTAAATACAAATCTTGATCTCAGGCCTGCTTTTGGGGAGCCAGATCTAAAGTATTCCCATAAATATATGTCAGGAGGAATTATTAATAAATGTGCCTCGTTGTTTCTAATATGAAGACTACTTTCCCAACCCTAAAGCGTTAAGTAATTTAGATTCTCTAACAATTATGAAATTGTATGTATACTAAAAAAGGGTATCACACTCACCAAAGGGAGTTGAATTTTCAAAATTGAGGCTGCTTTTCCTTACTTTCCATGTTATTTTTTTATTTAAATTTTTTTTTTTTAATGTTTTACTTTATATTTGAGAGAGAAAGACAGAGCATGAGCAGGGGAGGGACAGAGATATGGAGACAGAATCTGAAGCAAGCTCCAGGCTCTGAGCTGTCAGCACTGAACTTGACACAGGGCTTGAACTCACAAGCCATGAGATCATGAAGAGCCAAAAATTAAGTCCTCCATTAAGAGAAACCTCGGGCTGCACGTAGCCCCAGTCCCAATCCCAGGAAAAGCCTCAGACTGTTCAAGGCTAAAGCCATCCTCAGATTTCCCTCAGTTCAGCTAATCAAAAAGAAAAAAATAGAAACATTCCTATGGTCTGAGTCAAGGCTGGAAACTGCAGATACAAACTAGCCAATTTCTCACTGCTTGTCTGAACCCCATGTGGGCCCTTTGAACTCACCTCACAATTGGTCATTTTCAAAGAATTCTCAAAAGTCATGATTGGGTCCCACCAAAAGTAATGAACACCTCACAGACACTGAATGGTCGAAGCTGTAATTGTAATTGGTGCTTATGTGATGATGCTACATGTACTGTAACACCCCCATCCCTTACTCCTTAAAAACCCTGTTCGCTATTGTTCTTGGCTTCACCTTGCTGCCATGACACCAGCAGGCTGGGTGAGCCCCTGCTCAAGCTTGTAATAAAGACCCTTTTGTACTTGCATCGGTGCCGGCTCCTTGGAGTGAGGGGCCTAGACAAACTAAACCAAAAACTCAACCAGCTTTTCTGCTTCTGTACAAGTGCTTGCACTACGGGAAACTAAAACCTAACTAGCTCCTTCCGCTTCTGTACCATTGCTTAAGGCTTGAGTTTCAGCCTCCCCGGAACTATCAGGCAGCTGCACACTGCCCAAGGCCGAAGAAACTGCCCACCACATCACTCCACCACACTACCTTGGCAACACTCAATCAGGAAAGGCCAGCAGCCACCCTCCGCCTTACTGAAGGAGGGGCCTAGGGAGAGAGAAGTTAACCTGTTAGTCGCCGAACAAGACCCTAGACTCGCTCTATGATTGGCTAAATTCAAAGGTATCCTAAATGTTGTAATTGGATCCCGCCAAAAAACCTGATGGCAGGAACCAATCAAATATGGTATATGTTCACATTTAAATATCAACCAATGACAAACCTGTAACCATAGAGATCCCCTGTCCCTCCCCACGACTTGTTTACTCCTGTCTATAAAAAGGCTGCAAAGACTTTGTTCGGGGCCTCTCAGCGTCACCGGCGACGAGTGCGCGGAGGTCCGGGTTCGAACCTGCAAATAAACGACCCTTGCCGATTGGCTTTGACTCTGGTCTCTGGTGGTCTGTTTTTGGGGTCTCTCGAACTCTGGGCGTTTCAATCATGACCTGAGCCAAAGTGGGTTTCTTAACCAACTGAGCCACCCAGGCACCTCTCTTATTCTCCATTTAACAAATAAGGTTGAGGTAGATAAGATTGAATTTTGTGTTTGTTTGCATGTTCTGTTTGTTTGCTTGTATCTGTGTAATTTTAAGAAGAAATTTTCTGATATTCAGTTGATTGCTTAATTTCTTAGCGTTGCTGTTCTTCCCGTTCTGAGAACATCTTTACACACAGCCCACTCATTCCTCAAGCTCCAAGCCATTTCTTCCACTATAAAAACTTAGATAAATTCAGCTGACATATTTCTTTCCTAGTTCTTTTTGTACTAATCTGTGTGATGCGATGTAGTATATTTTCCAAACATTTTTTCTTCCTTTTTTACTTTTTAAGTTTTGTTTCTCTCCTGTGCCCTAACTAGTTGATAGCTTCATATGAGAAGGGACTTTTTGTTTCCATTTTTTAAAAACATAATGATTTACTTTAGGTACTGGTAGATTCACAAGCATGAATTAGTACAGAGATCACATATATACCTTTACCCTTTCTCCCAGTGGTAATATCTTGTAAAACATCTTGTAAAATAGTTCAATAACACAACGTGGATATTGGCAGTGACATAACTGACAGCAAAGCATTCCCATCACCACAAAGGGTCCCTCACATTACTCTTTTGTAACCAAACCCACTTCTCTCCCACACCCATTTCCTCTTTAACCACTGACAATCAGTAATCTAGTCTCCGTTTCTGTAATTTTGTCATTTCAAGAATGTCATATAAATGAAATTATCATTTGGGGGACTTTTTATTTTCACTCAGTATAATTCTCTGGAGATTCATCCAGGTTGTTGTATATATATCATCCAACTGTATTTCTTCCATTTTGACCTTTATTCATTATTATTATTATTATTATTATTATTAATAGCCTTTGTGCTGGCTAGAAGTGCCAGCACTGTGTTGAGTGAAAGAGGTAAGAGTAGACGTGTTTGCCTTCTTTGTAGTCTTAGAGGAAAAGCATCCAGTCTTTCATCAAGTATGATGTTAGCTGTATTTTTAGTATTTCCTTTTTATCAATTGAGGAAGCTCTTCGGTATTTCTGTTTTTCTGAGAGCTTCTATTATGAATGGTCGTTGGATTTTTTTTCTCATGCTTTTGAATGGATATGATCATGTGACTTTTCTTTTGTATCCTGTTAATATGAGAAATTATACTGATAGTTTCAAATACTGAACCAACTATCATGTGTGGAATAAACCCCACTTGGTCAAGCTGTATAAATTTTTGTATATTGAATAATTGAATTTGTTAGAATTTTCTTAAGGATTTTTGTTGCCATATTTATGATGGATATTGGTCTGTATTTTTCTTTCTTGTATTGTCTTTGATTGATTTTGGTATTGGGGTAATATTAGCTTTATGAATGAAGTTTCCCTTTTCATCTATTTTTCTGGAAGAGACTGTATAGAATTGGTATTAATTATTTAAACATTTGGTGGACTTCTCCAGTGTAACCATCTGGTTTGGAGATAATCTCTTTTGGAGTGTTTGTAATTATGAATTTAGTTTCTTTCCTAGTTATAGAGCTAGTGAAATAACATATTTCATATTTCATTAATTGTGGTAGTTTATTTTGGGGGGAAGTAGTTCATTTCATCCATGTTGTCAAATTTATGTGTGTAGAGTTATTCTTAGCATCCTGTGATTATTCTTTTGATATCTGCAAGGGCTGGTAGTGATATTGCCACTTCATTCCTGATATTGGTGACCTTTGTCTTTTTTATTTCAGGGGCCTTGCTGGAGATGTGTCGATGTTGTTATTCTCTCAAAGAACTAGTTTTTGTCTAATTGTTTTTTTCCCTATTATTTTTCTGTTTTTAATTTCACTGATTTCATTTCATATCTTTATTATTTCTTTCTTTTTACTTGCTGAGGGTTTAGTTTGCATTTACTTTTCTAGGTTTAGTGATGGGAGCTTGAATTATTGATTGGAGACTGTTCCTCTTTTCTCTTTTTTCTTTTTAAATTTTTTTAATGTGTATTTATTTTTGAGAGGGGAGGGGCAGAGAGAGACACACACACACAGAATCCGAAGAAGGCTCCAGGCCTGAGCTGTCAACACAGAGTCCGATGTGGGGCTCAAACTCAGGAACTGTGAGATCATGACTGGAGTCAAAGTTGGACGCTTAACTTACTGAACTACCCAGGCACCCTATAATATATACAGTTATTATTAGAAATTTCCCTCTCCAGACTGTTTTAGTTGTGTCCCACAAATGCTTATTTTCTTTTAAAATTTTCAGTCAGTGTAATGTATTTAAAAAAATTTTAAGTCTTCCTCTTTGAGCTATGAATTACTTAAAGATATGTTGTTTAATCCCAGTATTTGTAGATTCTGTTATTTTTGTGTTATTGGTTTCCAGTTTGTTTCCATTGTGGCAAGTAAAAATACTTTATATGATTTCAATTATTTAAGTTCACTGATGTTTATCTTATGGTCATGAATAGTCTAACTTGGTGTATGTCTGTGGGCCCTGGAAAAAAATGTGAATTCTATTGTTGAATCAACTGTTTTATAAATGTCAATTATATTTTCTTGATAGAAGGTCTATTGAGTTCTATATCCTTGATAATTTTATCTCTAGTTATTCTTGTTTTCAATTTTGGAGAAAGAGAAGTTGAAGTCTCCATATTGAATTGTGGATTTGTCTATTTCCACACTTCTATTAGTTTTGATTCACATATTTTGCTTGGTGCATAGGTATTTAGGATTGCTGTGTCTTTGTAGAATTACCCTTTTGTCATCACATAACATCTTTCTCTGTTTCTGTAATTTGTTCTGATGTCTAATTTGATGTTAATATAGCTACTATACTTGCCTTTATTATTATTTGCACAATGTAGCCTTTTCTATTCTTTTACTTTCAATATGACTATATCATTCTATTTGAAATGAGTTTCTTGTAGACAGCATATAGTTGGGTAAATTTTTTAATATACTGTCAATCTCTAGCTTTTTAATTTTTTGTAATGTTTATTTATTTTTAAAAGACAGAGTCACAGAACACAAGCAGGGGAGGGACAGAGAGAAAGAAAAGGAGACAGAATCCAAAGCTGGCTCCAGGTTCTGAGCTGTCAGGTTCTGAGCTGTCAGCAGAGCCCGATGCAGGGCTCAAACTCACGAACTATGAGATCATGACCTGAGCCAAAGTCAGATGCTTAACAGACTGTGCCACTCAGATGCCCCAATCTCTGTCTTTTAATTCGCTTATGTAAACTATTTGTATTTAATCTAATTGTTGATATGTTAGGGCTTAGATTTGCATTTTACTTTATGTTTTTTTTCTATCTTTTTTTGTTTTTTCATTTTCATTTTCAGCCATCTGAATCTATAGATGTATGTTTTTTGTCAAATTTTGGAAGTTTTCAGCTATCACTACTTCAAGTAACTTTTAGCCTCTCTCTCTTTTCCCTCTCTCTCTGGGATTTTGATAACATGAATGTTTCATCTTTGATTATAGTTTTGCAAGTCTCTGAGGCTCTGTTCATGTTTTTTCTCAGTCTATGTTTTCTCTGATGTTCAGATTGGGTAATTCTGTTGTTCTATGTTCTAGTTCACTAATTCTTTCCACTTTTTCCTCTATCCTGCTTGTGAACCCATCTATTAATTTTTATTTCTGTTATTGTATTCTTCACTGATAAAATTTCCATTTGCATTTTTTGCATCTTCTGTTCCTTTTCTAAGACTTCCTATTCTCGTAGTAAGTCTTTCTCTTTTTTCATTTATATCAGGCATGTTTATAATTACTTGTTGAAGCATTTTTTTTTTATGGCTGCTTTAAAACATTTGTTAGATAGTTTCAAGTTTTCTGTCATCTCATGTTGGCATCTGTTGACTTTCTAAAAATTCATTTTAGGTCTTCCTGGCATTTGGTATGATAAATGATTCTCAATTGACATTTTTATATTTTTGTATTATGCCATAAGACTTTGAACCTTATTTAGTTTTAGTTGGCTTTCTCTGACACTACTCCAGTATGAGAAGGTGGGGACATTTCATTACTACAAGGTGGAAATAGAAGTCCAAATTCCCCACTCATCCTTATTTGATACATGAGGGGGTTGTGTTTCTCCTTATTGTGGGGCAGTGATAGGAGTTCTTGCTTTCAAGTGTTTTCCCCTGAGAACCTGATGAAGACATCCTTATTACCATTTGGTGATGATGGAAGTCCTAACTCCTCATTAAGTTTTTTCTGTCATTATCCCAGTGGGGAGGAAGAGAGATACATTGTTAGTTCTGGGTGGGTATGGAATCTAGAAGCTCCACATGGTCTCCACTGATACTGCAATGTTTCATTATTAGTCAATGGGGATTAGTCAAGTGTCAGTTCTACATTTGATCTGACATCATTTTGGCAAAAGGGTTAGGAGATTTGCTATAGCTGACAAGGGAGGCTGTCTAGATTCCCCAGTTTGCCTTTGTTGTGCAGGAGGTATTTTTTTCTGTGGTATTTTCTTGGAGTAGAGTTGTCAAGGCCTACAAGTTTTTCTAGACTGTCTCTTTGGCTAGACAGAGAACATGCTTTTGCTAAGGCTCTTTCTGTTTGCACCTGATGATGTTTTCTTATTGCCAGTCTCTGTAATTCTCAGTCTGAGAGATATGAAGAAAAAAGAAAACCCAGAGAAGTACTCTGATCCAGTCTTTGGCTCCTAAAGTTTCTAGTCAGTCTGCCTTGTCACTACCTTTAAGAGTCTCTTTATGTTTGTTTTATATAGAATATCAAGGTTTGTTTAGTCATACTTAGGAAGGAATAGGGAAAATAGGTCTATGCTATCATCCTGAGATCAGAAATCTGAAGAGATTTGTTGTTGAATATTTTATATCACAATCTTAAGTGTATATGAAGAATTTAATAACTTAATTTCTTTATTGACAAGTTGAAGTAAATACATTAAAAATTAGAAATAGAGTAAACTATTATCTAGTATATAGGCAAGTGTTTGGGGGCTATAGTTTTGGTAAATCCTAGATTTAAAACAAAATCGGCCATAGCCATAATAGTTTAGAGTTAACTATAGAACAGATTATACCCTGAGATATCCTTTATATTATTATTTTTAAATAGTAGATACAATGATTTTTTACTCCTTAAAAATATTAGGTTTTTCCACTACTGAATCCATACCTTCTGCCAAGCCATAGAATTCTTCCCTATGCCTTGAGGAAATTTTATTATGTGACAGTTCTTATTAAGGTAACTGTACTCTAGCTTCAGAAAAGCTATTTAGGGGCAAGAAAGAGCTTTGCAAAGGTGTCCAGTAAAAATTTGTTCTTGTAATTTTATGTGGGACAAGCATTTGGTGCCTAGGTCACATTAGAGAGTATTTTAAACTCTCAGAATGACCGGGAGGGAATTCTGGCACTTCAGCATACAGTTAGGTAAGATGAACATTCCCAGGTAACAATACTTTATATTTGTGGATATAATATTTGGAAATTTATTTAATGTAGTTTTAAAATAAGTTCTGTTCTTATCCTTGTCATTCTGAGTAAATGACCCACTTCATAAATTGGTTTGATTTCTAGAAAACTAATGATTGTTTATAAATGTAGCATGTACAAGAAAGAGAGACTAGATAGTTATCAGAAAGAGAGGACTGCTTATTAATTATGTTCAAAAAGCAATGCTGTAAGATTTAGCTTTAGATAAAAAATCTGAGTTCTTTGTTTAAAAGCTTCTCCTTCCATGGATCTGTGATCTGTGAGCAATAAAAGTATAACACAATGGAAAAGGAAGAAGGTCAGGTTTTGAGCCAACTACATTCCTTAACCAAAGTCTGTTATCATGATTTAAGTGATTTATAAGGCAGTGTCCATCACAAGTGTTTCCTTGAGTTCTTACAAGAACCATAAATTTAACTGTGTTAATTGTGGTATCATCATCTGGTTAAAAAATGATTCCTTAATAGTGATACAGTATAGAGCGTTAGCTGGGGCAGTATTGATATTTTGATATTTTGTGATGTGTACAGGAGCTGTGAAAGAGATATTAATGTTGTATAATATTTAATTTTCCAATATGTCTCACATTTATTAATTGATTAGAGCATATAAAACATCCCTCATGTGAAGAAGGAATATGCATATTTACTCGTAAGTTAAAAAGGATGCCTTTGAGATACGTAAAGGAGACCCAATAACTGAGTTAACAATAAAAAAAATTTAGGGTATAGGCCTAGATACCATTAATCCAGAGTTATCTTAATCTAGGACAAATTGCTTAAATTTATAATAGCCAGTCTCCTCAACCATGAAACACAGAAGTTGCCACAGATCAGCAATATTCAAGTTATTGTCCTGGAGCCCTAAATTTCACAGAGACACCTCAGGGTTACCTGAGGAGAGGGGCGTGGGCTTTTTTCTTTAACCAAAGCAGCCTTTTAATTCTGTTGGATTATATATCAGTACTTTTTACAAAGTCGACTTTATTTTTTTTTTAATTTTCTTATAGTTTATTTACTTTTGAGACAGAGAGAGACAGAGCATGAGTGGGGGAGGGGCAGAGAGGGAGACACAGAATCTGAAACAGACTCCAGGCTCTGAGCTGTCAGCACAGAGCCCGATGCGGAACTCGAACCCACGAACTGTGTGATCTGACCTGAGCCGAAGTCAGATGCTTAACCGACTGAGCCACCCAGGCACACCAAAGGCGACTTTAAAAATAGGTTCTACTTTTAAAAAAGCAAAGTTCTAAAACTGTACACGTTCCTTTGATTCCTCCTTGGCCTGTGGTCAGCTGTTTTGTCAAAGATTACAGAGGAAGATAGTGGTAGGAAGTGAAACACTTGTATCAGAAAACAACAGTCTTGATTTTCTGTTGTACACTTAGAACTATAAATTGAGATGGCTTTTTGTTTTTATTTTTAAGTGATAGGAAAACTATAGTTTTTTTTTATTTTTCTTTCATTTTAACAATGAACAGAATTAAGGCCAAATAATTCATATGCCTTGATCTTATTTTCATTTTCAGTCAAAGTTCAAGTATGCATGCATTCAGGTGACTTTCTCTTAAAATGTGCTTTCATTTTTAAAAAAAATCTTGGATTTAGGCTCGTTTTAATCAATAAGTAAGTAAAACTTTATGAAGGAATTACCAAGTACTTAGCATCGTATCTTTTTTTAAAAGGAGCAGCATGCCTCTAAATGTAATTCCTTTAAGGAAGGGGATCAGGGCTTTTTAGAGAAGTGCCTGATTCCAAGAATGGCTCAGGAGGTATAAAGCGTTAACCTGAAACATCCTGTCCCATCAGAAATCAGGGGCTCCTGGGTGGCTCAGTCGGTTAAGCATCCGACTTCAGCGCGGATCATGATCTCACGGTTCATGGGTTCGAGCCTCGAGTCGGGCTCTGTGCTGACAGCTAGCTCAGAGCCTGGAGCCCGTTTCAGATTCTGTGTCTCCCTCTCTCTCTGACCCTCCCCTGCTCACGCTGTCTCTCTGTCTCTCAAAAATAAATAAAACATTAAAAAAAAAAAAGAAAGCAAGTACACAAACCATCAAAGACTCTCGAAGGCATGACAAAAAGACTGCAGAGTTCTTCTGAAGACATGTACTCTGGCCACTGATGGCACAGCTAAACAACAAATAACAGTAACTACAGTGAATTGAAACATAGTCTATGAAATTATCATCAAACTATCATTAATAATACATATTGCAGAGGCACCAGGGTGGCTCCATTGGTTAATCTGACTGTGCAGAGCCTGCTTGGTATTCTCCCTCTCTCTGCCCCTCCCCTGTGCTCTCTCTCTCTTAAAATAAATAAATACACTTTTAAAAAACTGTACTGCATATTTGGAAGTAGCTAGGAGAATAAATCTTAAATACAAAAAGTATTAAGAAACAATTGAAGAAATTTGAATGTTGATCAGATGTTTTGAGATATTAACAAGTGAGTGTTAAAATTTAGGTGAGATAGAAGTATTGTAATTATGTTTAATAAAAGTAATATTTATCTTTTAAAATATGTAATGAGACATTTATTAACGATTTTATTTGATGTCTGGGATTTTATTCAAATAATCTTGGTTAGGGGAGTGAGTAGCAGTATGAATGAAACACCATTGTCCATCCATTGACAATTGTGGAACCTGGATGATGCTGGGGCATGGGGACATATTACACAATTGTCTATAGTTTGGAAATTTACTGTAATATACATATGAAAGGCAGTATTAAAATGTAAAGTAAGGCTTTGTTCTTAGCTACAAAGAACTACCTTCTAATGCCAAGTTATCTTGTAAGTACCATCTTTCTGTGTAGGTGATTCTTAGGACCATCTGGCCATCCCCAAACCGTGAGTTAAGCTGCTAAAACAATATAGAACAGATGCAAAGATATCCCCAGGCTGGCAGGGGACCTTGTTCCACATTGCCTTTGCTCTTCTGGATGTCAAAGATTCTTACCTTCTATTTGCAGAGGAAGAACTTATGATTGCTTGGAAAAACCTGGAGGTGGTGATCACACAAGCCAATTCAGTCATATGATCTCAGAAGCAGGAAGTCATCTTTTTTTTTTCTGATTAAACAGTCTTTTATTTTTTTGGTTTTTATTTTTTGAAATTTCTTAATATATTTTATTTATCCCAGTATATCCAAGATGGTATTTCAAAATGTGATTAATGCTGAAATTATTAATGAGATTATTTTTCCTAGTTTTTGGAATCTAGTTTGTATTTTTTTAATTTAATTTTAAGTTAATTTAATTTTTATTTTTTAAATATAATTTATTGTCAAGTTAGCTAACATATAATGTATATGATGTGCTCTTGACTTCGGAAGTCATTTTATTTCTGGACCATACGGAGGCTAATGTACATGAAGTTGTCCATAGTCCCCACAGTGAGGAGCTAACATGGACCCTCAGCGTTGATATGCTATGACCTTCTCTCATACACTAAGGATAGTCTATAGCCCTGGATTTTGACCTCTTTTGCGCTATCCCCTTAAACTACTTGGCATTCCCAGAGGCTGGCCCTGAATTACACATACCAGAACCCTCTTTCCCACTTCTCATTCTGCCCTGAGATAAACATCATTCTGAATCTCTGTCCACATCTAGGCTGACAACCCATTTAGATGACAGGAGAAAAGGGGATCATTTGTCCTCAGTTTTCTTTGGTATTCTATCAGTGTGGCCCCAACCCTGTGCCTAAATTTCCTTGGATATTTTGTTTAATTCTTCAAAGCTTGTTTGGAAGTTAAAAACAACCACAACAACAAAAAACAACAAAATACTTCATTGCCCCCCCCCCCCCCCCCCCCGCCGGCCCCTGTTCTCATTCCTTTGTAACAACTCCATGTCTCTTTGGAACAATGTAGATGGACTAAAGATTTGGAGAAAGAAAAGTAAGAAAATTTGATATTTCAAAATAGTTTCTCATCATATTGGAGTCAACCTAAAGAAACTGCATTCAAGGTCACAAAGCAGGACTGGCAGAGTTTCACTGTAGCCTATTTATTTTTATGGCTGTCCTCTAGGAGTGATAGGTGAATAATCTTGGCCTTGTGGATCCAACAGCTCATGATACTTTAGATACCATACAAAAGATGTGTGCAGAGGGGCACAGTAGCTCTGAGAGGTGGTGCTGTAATTCAGCTTCATAAAAGCATGTTAGAAGTGAGGACACTGAAGCCATGGCTTGAAAGATGGGAAAGATTTAGTCAGGTTAAAAAAGATAAAGGGTGTTTCAGATTGAGAGAGTGGAAAGAAAAATAGCATGTAGGACTCAAGTAGGGTGTTCTGGGCACTAAGAGCAGCCTTGTGTTATCTGAACATAAAATTTTAGCCAGGAACAAGGGACAGGCTGTGTGCTTATGATTTTTGACCAAGAAGGGTTTAGAGCAAGATTTTGTAACATGGCCAGATTTGGTTTTCGGGTAGTTTTCTCTGATTGGGTGAAAAAATGGACTCTGGGAAATGGAGGCTAAACTCCTGCCATGGCTGTTATGGGCCTGAATTGGAATAGGACTAAGGAGAAGTAGATAGGAAGAAACAGTGTTGAGGAAGAAACTGCACTGGCTAAGTCCAGAAAGGGTCTAGGAATCTGCAGGCTCTCACCCATGGCCTTCCCTGGCCTCTACTTCACTACTGGCAGGAATGGATAGAAGGTCTTATTTCTCTTGCTCCTGGAAAGGAATTCCCTGTACTGTGTCTGCCTCGAGGGGGGAGGGGGACTGCATAGCTTGAAGACAGGTGGACATGACCTCAGAGTCCCACCTAACACTCAAGTGGGAATGAAGGCCATTGCAACCAGGTACCCAGGCTTCCCAGGCTTCCTAAGTACCAGATCCTTGACATCCTTCATCTTGTATAATTTCAAAAGCCTCTGAGAAAAGCTGTTCTTAAAGTCCAGGTTGACAGAAGAGCCATGGCCCCTCCCGTGCAGCACTCTGAGCCTCACCACCATTATCTGTGGTGACACCATCAGTAAAAATCTCATTATGCCTTTTATTCACCCCCCCTCCCCTATTTACATCAGCCATCACAAGACACCAGGGACTCTTAGGTCATTCTTCATTCCTAGATTTTAATCCCCATCTGACTCTTTGAGCAGCAAAACACTGCTCTTTCTTCTGGCACTTCCTATACTCTTTCCCTCAAATTAACTTTTTCTCGAAACATTTCTGACAAGTTTACTTACTTGTTTAATTGTCCTGCTCCCTGACCTGCCCTCTCCAACCCTCAACTGATGCACATACTAGAATATAAGCTCTATGATGGTGGCGTCCATTTTTATGTATTTGTTCATGGCTCTTTCCCAGTGTTTAACACAGTATTGGGCCTTTGTTGAATGAATACATTTGAAAGTAAAAGTAATAACATGCCTTATCTATTAAATTGTACTCAAGTGTCAGGGAAAGAGAATAGTGGAGACTGATTTAGGAGTTTTTGGCTTAGATGACCTGGTAGTATGATTATAAATATTTGCTAAAATTAAAAGTGGTTTCCTTCCATTTGCTATACTTATTTTGGTTCTTTTTATTTTGTTCAGGGATTATTCTCCCATGGCAGTTTACAAGCAGTGAAATTTGTTGCAATAAGTGAAATTTATTTTGGGGAAAAACTTCACAGAGGTTTAAGTATCATATTTTCAGCACAATAGTGAACAGAAACAGTATTCTAATCCTGTTTCCAAAGAATGTGGAAAATCACTAATTGCATGGGAGATATCTGAAGGCTTTAGATGTGAAGATAAATTTGTCCAAATGTTCTCCTGGAACATTGTTATCAGTCATCAAGAAAGCAAATGAAGAAAGAGGAAAAGAGGTTTGGAGCTGGGAGGAAGGTAAAGAGATTTGTGTGGAGGAGGGGGAAGGGAGTAAGGTAGGACTTTTTTTTTTTTTTTTTTTGAGAAAGACAACATCAACAAAAAGCAGATATGGAAGTTCAAGGAAACAGAAGGAAGAAAATTCACAAGTGGCATCAAGCCCCATCTCAGCCAAGGATAGGATATTCATATTCTGAGTCTTGTTTCAGGTTAGCAATTTATTATTTTATAAAAAATTACTTGAGACCTGACTTTTCAATTAAGAAATCCCTCTATTTCCTTTCACTCCCATATAAGTACTATGTTGGCAGTATACACATGTCCCAAACATACGTACACAAAATTTTCTATGTAAGATTTTACATTTTGGCTTGTGGCTTATTTTGGTTATTGCAGAATAATTATAATATAATTATATATAAATGGCTAGGAAGAGAGAACAATTTTAAAAATGTGTGTCCAGTCAGGAAGGGAAGCTAAGTGGAAAAATGGAAATAGAGCACTCATTTATTGTCAAATGCAATACTTATATGCTTTAAACATTGTTCTCATTTAGTCATTACCACCATCCTGGAAAATAGGTATTACTTTCACAATTTACAAATGAAGATAAAGAATAAAGTCACTCAGCTGTGTGCTGAGGGAATAGAAATCTAATCCTTGTTGCCTGACTTCAAATGGACTGTTCTTTACATCTACATTTCATATCTCAAAAGAAAAAAAATAATCCCTGTGTATTAGGTTATAAAAACCTTGCTGTACAAAAAAAAGAATATGGTAATCATGTTTGGATTGCCAGCCCTCCCATGCTTTGTTGGCATTTATAAAATTCTACTAAATTTGGCTTAGAAGCAACACACACACTACAAGGAAGCAGTTGTTTTTTGAGTGTTTGGGGAAGGAGGAGAGAAAGCAGGAATGCATTGTGGGAGTGCAGACAAAGAACAGTGTTTTTAATGTGCAGCAGTGACTAAGAAAGATTTCAAGCTTCAGAAAAAGAGTGGGAGAAATAAAGTAATACCTTGGTTATAATAAAATATAAAGACTAGGAGTTTCCATCACATTTATTGTGCTCAAATATTTTTTAAAAAATTTTTTTTAATGTTTTATTTATTTCTAGGAGAGAGAGAGAGAGACAGCGTGAGCAGGGGAGGGTCAGAGAGAGAGGGAGACACAGACTCTGAAGCAGGCTCCAGGCTCTGAGCTGGCAGTCAGCACAGAGCCTGATGCGGGGCTCGAATCTACGAACCGCGAGATCATGACCTAAGTGAAAGTCGGATGCTTTAACCGACTAAGCCACCCAGGTGCCCCTGTGCTCAAATATTTTTAAGAAAATATTTCATATTAGTGTATATACCTCATATTCAAGGGCATCAACACATGTATTCACTACCTAAAATTAAGAAGGATTAAAAAATAAAAGAAATTTAAAAAGTACTTTTCCACTGAAGAAAAAAATAGATTTATCACAAAGATCTACCAGTTAGGAGGATGGAATGATGTTATTGAGGTGCCCCGTAAAGACATTGCTAATATCATTCTTCCACTGGATTGTAAAAGCTAGCTGATGTTTATTTTGGCATGGCACGCATAGCCTAGTTTTATTTTCTAAGTTCTAAACTAATGGCTTGACCAATGAGCTTTTATTCATTCATTTATTTATTTAATATAATTTGTTGTCAGGTTAGCTAACATACGATGTATAAATTGTGCTCTTGGTTTCAGGGGTAGATTCCTGTGATTCATCACTTACATACAATATCCAGTGTTCATCCCAACAAGTACTCTCCTCAATGCCCATCTTCCTTTTCCCCCTCTCCCCTGTCCCTCCTCCACCAACCCTCAGTTTGTTCCCTGTATTTAAGAATCTTTTATGGTTTGCCTCCATCTCTGTTTGAAACTATTTTTCCCCTTCCCTTCCCCAGAATCTTCTGTTAAGTTTCTCAACTTCCACATATGAGTGAAAACATATGATACCTGTCTTTCTCTGACTGACTTATTTCTGTGCTATCTCATTTAGTTTTCTCAATCATCTTGCATTAGAGACAAAGTTCAGAGTCCATTTAATTACCTGGTTCACCAGTTATCGCATAGCTCCAAATCAACTAACTTCTTTCTTGGAGAGGCAGATAGGGTTTTAATCTTGTGTCTGCTACATCTTGCAATTTGAGGTAATTAAATAGACTCTGAACTTTGCCTCTAATGCAGGATGATTGAGAAGACTGAGATAACGTAGAAGAACTCAAGGGTTGAGATACGGTAGGCATTTCACAATAACAATTGTTCTTGCTTTTTTGCTGTTAATTGGGAGTCAAGGTATGAGTGTGGAGGAAAAGGAGAATATGAAGAGGAAGAAAAATGGAAAAGCAAAAATAATTATGTGTCATGCTATTATAATACTTTAGATTAAGAAATCATTGAATTTCATCAGAAAGAACCACTGAATTCAAATCTTGAAATGATTTACCGGATCATGAGATTAAAAAAAAAAAAAGTACCAGATGTAATGTGTCAGTTAAGTGCCATTATTTTTCAGAGATGATCAATATTGTTCAAGCTTTTCAGATGGAAATAATCCTGTAATCTTATTTTATGGGAAAAATGCTTTATAATTAGCATGTCACTATAAATAACACAGTAAATATTGCTGATGTTTTAATGAAAGACTCTTAAAAGAAAGGAATAAGATAAAATTTTTAAACTACATTTTCCTATTAGAGTTTACATCAGTACCATCTTACATTCTTCAGGATGGTTATATCTGCAAAGTTCCAACTATTGAAAGTCTATAGGTAACAAAGAAATATGTGCCTGATTTATGGATCACGTATTCCCAAAAATGTACACATAAAGTTCATTTTTCTTTGTGTTGATCATTTATTGAAGTAATTCAATTTTACATTAGGCACCCTGGCTTTTGAAATAAGTTTGGTAAAATGGTGTCAATTTTTAAAAATATAGTAAAACCATAAATAATTTTTAAAATGACAGATTTTTCTAATAGTAAAAAAAAAAAATCAGAGGCATGATTATGTATCTACTCTAAGACCTTCCGTGGATTTTTCCCAAAGAAAATTTGGCACAGAATACCCTACAGTAGATATATTGGAAATGTAAGAAATAATTTAATATTTCTGAATTTTGTTCCTTTGGGAAGTAGCTATAAGGTTTCTAGCAGATTTAATCACAGTATCTTCTGATGACCTGTAATTTATTAAACATCCCCCCTTGTCAACATACAATTAAAAACATTAGCTTCCTTTAATAAATCAGGCAGGTTTATCTGTATAATGTGCATAATATATTCAATAAAATTACTTTTTACATTTTGCACAGGATTTCTATATACTGAATTATTGTTTCTCCTCTTTCCCCAGCATTTTGAGTCTTTGGGTCCTCTGGTTATGAAATACAAAAAGAATGAATAGAATACTGCGCAGTTTTAGAGATATCGATCCTTTAAGAATGCCAGAAACAATGAATACCACAGGAAAGGCATACTTCTGCGGTGGAAGTAAGCTTTGGAGAAAGTTTCACAAACAGATATAGAGTTATGTTTTGAAATGACCTAGTTCCTTCCTGATTGTTATAGGAGGATCAAAGCCTCTATGCCTTTTTTCTTTCTTTCTTTCTTTTTTTTTTAATGAATAGGAGGTGAGAAATGGAAACGGTACATTTCCTGTAATGTAGGAGTTGTGTACTGTGCTACAAGTAGGAGTATTTACCATAAATTACTTTGATTTCTAAAGAATAAAACTTAACTCAGTGCTTTTAAGAGTGTTCAGAGGAACTTTGTGAAAAATCTTCTTTCTTTTTCATGTGTGTCTCATTTTTCCCCCTATGAATTCATGGCAAACTTACTGAAGATGTTGGAGGGGTTCAGAGTATAGGTGAAAGGAAACAATGTGTTCTGTATTCCATATCTCATCCAGAAGGAGATAAGAGTTATCTTGTTTAATACATATAACCAGGGGGTAGTTTTCCTGGTGTGCTATTAAAAAAGTTCTCTAGGGCTCATCTGGGTTCAGTGAAGCATAATGCCATGATCTATTAGTAATGTCCAAAATACGAGTGAAAGGAGTGACTTCTTTTTTCCTGCTAAGTATTTGCCATCTTGACCGAGAACATGGCTGGTTTTTAATGAATGTTGAAACTTTCATAGGACAATCTGTTTGTTGTAAATAGCTTTCTACCTCATCCAAACCTGGGGTTTGGAAAAATTCAATTTTTAGAATTTCTTGTTATATTGTAACTACTGATTCTTGTGTTGTCCAAAGACTGCGATTTTGGTAATGCAATAGAATGGTGAAATTAAAAAAACAAAAAACAAAACAAAAAAAAAAAAACAAGAAAACAAAAAAAGAAAACCAATGGTGTCTTGATAGGAAAAAAAATCCCTCTGGAATTTCTCTCCCTTTACCCTGCTATGAGTCCCCTACTTCCTGTCTTCTTTGATCAGTCTTCCTTTCTGAACAGTATTATTTTAAAACGTTCTTTGAAGCAGCTAAATTTGAGTTGATGTATGCAGTGTATCAGTTCCAAGTTTATCAGCAAATACTCGGCAGGAAGCTACCCCTCAGAAGTGCACTTCGGGTTACTGGCAGCCACTGTGTTTTGAGAGCCAGCCTTCCTTCTTCCTTAGTTAAATGATGCCACTTGAAAAGACAAATACCACTATCATTGCTGTTGAGTTGGGACAGCAGTCTTCATCTAGTACACTATGATTTCATGAAAGCATCAATCAGGCTCACAAGATAAATATCTGAGTCAGCTGTTCTACTTTTGTATTGAATCTAATTAAAAGCATGAAACAAATGCTTGTCACACATTCTGTCTCATTGAAAAATAAATATATAAATAAATATCAAGACAAAGACTGGAAAGAATAAGGCAATTAGAATGACAATAGGTAATTTTACCCAGAGGGGCCTCAGTCAGCTAGCTCACAGCCAGAAAATCAGTTTAGCTAAAAATAGTGTTAAATATGTCAAATACTGGGGCTCCAGGGTGGCTCAGTCATGACTGTCCGACTCTTGGTTTCAGCTCAGGTCATGATCCCAGGGTCTTGGAATTGAGCCCCGTGTTGGGCTCCATGCTGCACTGAATGCGGAGCCTACTTGGGATTCTCTCTTTCTCTCCCTCTGCCTCTCTCCCTTGCTTGCACTCTCTCTTTTCTCTCTCTAAAATAAAATGAAAAATAGACATCAAATACTGAAAGATTCAAGTTAGTACTATGAGAGGATATTAGGATGGATGGCTGTCAAATAAATCATAGATGTATCTAATGTTACAGTTGTGTGAAGATAGTATCTCATGTTTTTCTTAGTTCAGGATACAAGTGACTGTTGAAAAATGCTCCTGTGTAAAATGGAGATTGTGTCAGAACACAGGAAAATATGTGATCAAAAAGTGCATGAACTTATTATGGAGGTTTAATGACTTTTTAAGATGGAACCTAAAAAAGAAAATACTCACGAGGCTAACAGCTGCATACCATATGCCAGGGGCTTTAACAACTTCCCCCAGCAGGGAGACCACAACTGAAACAGCAGCTGCAATTGGAATCACCACACCTGGTTAAGTTTACAGTAACCACCTCTGTTCGCTAAGACACCCCCGTCCCCCCTTCTTTTTTCTGAACTTGACAAACTAGAGAGGGAAATTGGGATATTCTAGAAATCAACAGCTCTGCCTCTTTCCAATTTTAATAGTGGCACAATATTCCTATGACATTTTTATTTCATTAAAATAATTTTTTTAATGTTTATTTATTTTTGATACAGAGAGAGAGACAGGGTGTGAGCAGGGGAGGGGCATAGAGAGAGGGAGACAGAGAATCCGAAGCAGGCTTCAGGCTCTGAGCTAGCTATCAGCACAGAGCCCGACGCAGGGCTCAAACCCACGAACCACGAGATCATGACCTGAGCCGAAGTTGGACACTTAACCTGCTGAGCCACCCAGGTGTCCCTTGATTTTAAATACAGTACTTTTTGTTTGTTTCAAGTTTTTATTAAAATGTAGTTAGTTTACATATAGGGTAATACTAGTTTCAGAAGTAGAATTTAGTGATTCATCACTTACAAACAACACACAGTCCTCATCTTAACAAGTGCCCTCCTTAGTACCCATCACCCACTTAGCACTTTTTGATTTAAATTTTTGATTGGGAGAAGGACTTTCTAGGGCTAGACATGGCTCCTCTTACCAGAACAGCTTATTCCATTGGTTAGGAGTCTACTGAGGTGCTTCTGCCTATGGCCCAGGTGGTCTAGCCTGTATGATTCCAGCCAACCATATCGTCAAAATATAAACTGGACACTTTTCATAGAGAAAAGGGGCACCAGGAAGTTATAAGTTAAAATTATGTAATATTGAGCGTAATTAACTAACAAATTTATTTTGTGATATAACTGGACTTAACAGTTCTTTTCCAAAACATTTTTCAAAAATAGTTATTTGCAAAAATTTAAAACTCTGTGTCTGTGCATAGTATCAATTACTTAGGTTGGTTCTATAAATTTTAAAAAGAAATAAGAATAGTAATTATTTGGGGGGATTTTCTCCATTTGATGTGTCAGCATTTCTGCCCAAATATTTTCAAAAGTATATGCTATGTTTTCAGCTATAACAGGGTACCATTTTAAATTCAGATTTTACAAGTTAAAACCCATCCATGTTGTTTCTATGACTTATGATTTTGTTATGTTCTTACTGTTTTTGCCAAGTTTTAGATACTACAGCATCATAGAACCTCTCCATTTCATCTCATTTGTTTTCAACCTCATATTCATACCAAAAATTTTGCATGGTGTTACTTTGACTCCACCAAGTGCTCCTGGGTTTTGTGCACCTAGCAGGTCCCGGCATGGAACCAGTGCATGAACCAGTACACCGACGGGCTGGTATGAGCAGCATCATTGTGTGTTTCTTTCGTTCTCACTGGAGGCTTGAAGGCATCAGGTGTTCCTAACTTCTCATGTTTCAAGCAAACTTGCTTTATCAGTGAATGCCTTCATGCTGTCCTTGAAAGGGAGGTGTTAGATGCATCATCTCTGAAATACAGTGGGGAGAAATATGCAAGTTGTTTCTGGTCATCTGGTGGGTTTAACCAGGCACTACAGTAAGAACTGCACACACTTCACATACTACTATTAGATGAGGCAGACATCTCCAACACTTCCTGATTTATTCTACTGCAAATATTAATAATATGCTCCATACCTTTTTAAGAAAGGAAAAATTCAGGACAAATTCTGCATCTAAGAACACACTGGGCAGTAAGTGTGAGCCAGCATCTTAGGCCAAGAGGGACTTTTGGCAACAGATAGGAAGTGGGTAAAAATCACGTTATGGTTCCATTGGGCTTACTGTTATATGGATTTTTTAATCCTTCATTGACCACCTTTTCAGAAGCAGACCCAAGTTTGATGGGACCTGAGGCTTGTATAGTATGAAGGGTCTTGTTATAAAGAAAAAATATTTATGTTTATAAATTAAAAAAAAAAAAGTAACATACTACTGGGTCCTCCCATTGCTGCAAAAGGTAAGGACCCTGGAGCTTCTCAAGATCATCTACCTGTGATTCCTTTACTCTAACCCATGCTGACCAGTTTACAACAGGGGTTGTCTGAGTCCCCAGGAATTGGGCATGTTTGGAAATGGTGGGCACAAAAGAAGAAAGGGGATAACTGAAGGACAAAGTAGAGAAATAAGAGAACAATTTTGTGGGTGAGGAGGAAAAAGCAAGCTGAAAAACCCAGGGGCTTAAACACCAAACCATCTAATTTAGCTCCATAATTTAGTCCTTCCTAAAATGTATGGAACTCTTCATTCAAGTTGCGCATGCTCTATAAATTTGCTCATTTGTGGGAATTGCATGTGAGGCCTACACTTCCCTACTGTGTTGGCTAGAATCGTGTCTCTGTTCATCAGACCTGTAGTTTTGCTGTTATAACTAAGATTCATCCATATTGGAATTGTGTAAAGCAAGGACTGAAGTTTTCTCTTCTCACTCACCTTCCTTGGCTGCTGGACTCTGACCCCTGAGAAAGGGGTCCTTCTTAGTTGGCGCCTGGAGCTCTGAGAGAACTTGCTTGGGAGGCCATGGGGTGTAAAAAAAAAAAATCATAAACTAGCACAGACTGCTGCTACTAGAAACAGCAAAGAAAGATTGCTTTGTGAAGGGGGCAGGAATAGGAAACAAACAGGAGAAACTTGTTACTTTTTACTCTTCTAGCTTTCTGGTCCCTTCCTGCCTTCCCTACTGGAAGAGCCTAACCATAGGGCAAAAGAGAAATATGGTTTGTGAAGTCCCAGATTTAAGTATAAAAAGGCCAGTTTATGACCTAGAGATATTGGATTAATGATGAGCACACTATCAGAAGCAGACATCACTGTTCTGGAATTTATTTCTTGAACATATGTTCTTCTTCTTTTTTTTAAATGTTTATTTATCTTTGAGAGAGAGTAAGACAGAGTGCTAGTGGGAGACGGGCAGAGAAAGAAGGAGACACGGCATCCGAAGCAGGTTCCAGGCTATGAGCTGTTAGCACAGAACCCAATGCAGGGCTTGAACTCACAGACTGTGAGAGCATGACCTGAGCCAAAGTTGGACGCTCAACTGACTGAGACACCCAGGTGCCCCTTGCACATATGTTCTTTAATAGTTACCATACACCAGGGACTCTAGATGAACAAAATGGATTAACTCTTTGCCCACATGGAGTTTATAGCCTAGTGGGGAAAGGAGAAAAATAGCAATTTTAACAAATAAGAAATATTTCAGATAGTCATAAGGTAAGTGCTTTGAAAGCAGTAAACTAGAAATTCCTTATGCTATTTATATTGTTTCATAGCAGTTTGTTACCTGGTTCTCCAGTTTTGCTCCCAAGGGACAAGTGGTGCTGAGTGTAGCTATTTTGCCACTTTACCTGGTACTGTGAGTGTCTAGATCCATTACAAGAATATGAATGGGAATTTTGCTGCTTTTAGTTCTGTCTCAGCAATATAACCAATTTCAAATACTCCTTGTCTCCCTGATGGTCTATGTCTTACTCTGTTCAAGTGCTATAACAAAATACCACAGACTTGGTGATTTATAAACAACAGATGTTTCTTCCTTACAGCTGGAAGCTGAGAGTCCAAGATCAGGGTGCAAGCACAGTCAAGTTTGGGTGAAGGCTCTCTTCTGGGTTATAGACCGCTGACTTCTCACTGTGTTCTCCAATGGAAGAAGGGCTAGGGAACTTCAGTAGGCCCCTTTTGTCAGGCACGAATCTCTTTTTAGGACTCACCTTCATTACTAGTCACATCTCAAAGGCCATTTTAGGGCTCACACTCATTACTAGTCACCTCTCAAAGGCCACTTCCTCATTCTGTTATCTTAAGGGTTACGATTTCACCATATGAATTTGAGGGCCACAAACATAGAGACCACAGTAGTTTATATTTGCACCACCCACTTCTGGCACCACCTGGTATGGGTATTAGGATATTTGGTTACAAGCCACAGAAACGAACTTTAGCAAAAAGAAAATCCACAAGATTGAAGAGAAAGCTGAAGAAATCAGTTTGGAGAGTACAGAAACCAAGTATATCCAGGTTATTTTTGAGGCAGGAAGAGCTTAAAAGCCTCATTCATGTGCCATTGCTGGAATACGTAAGCAAAATCATATATATATATATATATTTTTTTTTTTTTTTTTTTTGTCCTTATGGCAACTCTAATCAGGATTCAAAATCCCAGGAGAGAAAGAGTCCAGATTGTGTGTTCCTCCCTTGGCTCTCCTGGAATGAGAAGACAGATTTGGTTTTTAGGACCAACTCATGTGACGTTTTGTAGGGGAGGACAGAGGCCTTACCACAATGTTGCCACCAACACAGCTCAGCTGGAGAGGCACTACTCAAAGTGAAATTGGAAGATTGTCAGGTGAGAAGTGGATGCCAAGAAGTAAGAAATCACTAAAGTCAACTTCATTTAACTGCTGTTTCCTGTTAATCTAAATAAACTAGAACTCATCATTAAGCACTTACTGAGTTCTAAGTTCATACACACACATTTGAAGGAGAGTTGTTTCTATCTTCCTAATTGAGTAAAGCGATCAAAGGGCAGGATCACTATGCTGTCTTGTCATCCTAGATTTTTCTTACACAATGATACTTACACACATGGCATAGAAGATACCTACATGTTCAGTGATGTTAATGATAACAGCAGATCTTTGCAGTTCTTCACGTAGAGAAGTATTTTCCTGGTAGACCTGGTTTTGAGAGGAGGGAAGGCTACTTATCTAACCCAAATCTCCATATTATTTAGCAGCCAGTGAGTGAATTGGAGGTTATCTTTAGAAATAACCCAAGTTTCCTCTGTTCGTATCCACTTCTCTCTTGAATACACTTTCCTGAGCGTCCACAAGGGGTGGTTGCCTTTGTGTCCGCAAGTAAGTTCAGCCTCTGTAGTCCTGCTGCGCCATGGAATGGAAGAACTTGCGGTGACCTGCCTCTGCGTGACAGACAAGACATCTCCAGTTGGGCTCCATGACCTCTACTTCCTCTCAGAGGGCACAGTTCTGATTCCGGGTAGCCATTATGTTGTTACAGCTGCCTGGTGTTATACGTGTGGCAATTGCATAGTTGAGGCCTTTTGAGTAGGTGTGGCCTAGGAAGGGTAATCCTCTCCCCTATTGTATTACACTGTTGTAAAGATGCCAATAATCCTTTTCCCTTATGCTTCATACACGTTAGTGAAACTTTTATTTCCTCTCTGCGCTGGATACTCAGATGTCCATGATGTGGGCAAGGGTGCTGCCAAGTAACAGGCACTAATGCCATCTCAAAATCACTGCATCCTTCTTTATCTTATAGCTGTTTTTACAACTGTTTTAGTGGCTCGGGTTCATGGTACCTGGCTTCTTCTTTTAGTATGAGTTTTCCTAAGATGGCTCATTCATCAATTTTCCAGTCTCTGCTTACCAATATTCATGATTTATGTTAGTGCATCCAAAGTCAACCTATGGAAATAAAAAAGTGTTTTTCATTAATTCATGATACATAGTACCAGTTATTTGAACTGAACTCTAGGATTAGGACTCTACTTGCCTGAAGCTACTCTAAGCTCTGATAATTTGTGAATCTGTGAGCTTCTGACTTTTTAACTGCCCTTGGGATGACTAATTTGCTTTATTTCCAAGCCTTGCTATTTCTGAGCAGTTTGATCAAGTAATGGCCTTGGATGAGTCTATGTAATATACCAACATCTCTTCTCTCCTTTTTTCTAGAAAAAATAGTTACTATCAAACCTAAAATTCAGGATCATTTCTCTTTTGTATTATGTCACGTAAACAATTTTCATTTATAACATTGATGCAGTAATTTCATTTCTGTTTGATGATTTGGCATGAAATTACCCTGATTCTATAATGCAATATTTCCACAGAAAATGTAGATAGAAAATTTTTTTCACCTGGTAAGAATATCTCCTTAAGCCCAGAGTTAGTTGTATTAAAAACAGGATTTGAAATAATTATGTAATTACATAATTATCTTTTATTAGATATTTCTTAACTCAAAGGAAGAAATTATATCTATTTTATTTACTCATGAACAATTTACTGAATAAAACTAGTTATCAGTTACAGTTCTAAGTCATGGAGACATAGAAGTGAATAAAGCCTTTTGGACTTACATTCAGGTGGGGGAGATAGATAATCAATGAATAAGTAAAATATTGAGCATGTCACTTAGTATCATGGGCAATGGAGAAAATAAAAGAAATAGTAGGGGGTGACTTTTATGTAAAATAATCAGGGAAGGCTTTACTGAGAAGATCACCTACAGTAAAAGAATGCATGTTATGGGTATAGTTGGTTTCGTAAAGATTGTTAAAAAAAGAAATGGCTTAAGAAACTTTTCTCGCCGGAGGAAGCAGTGCTAGACTTTATAACACAGGGGAGCCTGAACATACCTACCACCTAACTCTTTATTTTATAAACTGCCTGGGCATCTGGGTGGCTCAGTAGGTTAAATGACAGACTTCAGTTGGGTCAAAGATAAATAAATCCCCAAGGGGAGGCAAGATGGCGGAGAAGTAGGGAGCTCCATGCATTTTGTTTGCTCCCATCTCTCAAACAGAGAAGGCCTGAAGCCATAGGACACTGAACCATAGGAGTTTGGGAAGAAAAACAGACAGAGTACACTGGGAAGGCAACCTCATAAGTGCGTGAGCGTGAACTGGGGAAGATAAAAAACGGGCCGGGACCGGAGACATGAGGGAGGAGAGGGACCCCACTTCACTGGGAGCCGCAGTGAGTCGAGGGGAAAAGAAAGGGTGGCTGAAACTGCCCATAGAACTGTCCCTGGAGAAGAGAAAAACCTCAGCTCGGGACGGAGAGTGTTCTTAGTTCTAGCTGGGGTGCTGACTTTGAACTGGGTGCCCCTGGTCCCAGGCGTTGCCAGGAGAAACTGCTCCGTTGCTCTCCTGGCTCGATCCCCGGCAGCGGGGAAGTGGCCAACCCGAGGCTGCACTGCTGCTCTCCAGGATCGATCTCTGGTGGTGGGGAAGCAGCCGACCTGTGGGACTGTGTTTTGGGTGGTATCAATAAAGTGCGTGGACTGGGACCTGAAAACTAGGCAGGGCTTGAGACATAGAACATGGCCCAATTTGGCTGTACCTGTGGCGCAGAGAGATTAGACTCAAGGGAGTGATTTGTGGTGTTTTGTTCAGAGGGGACTGGGGCACTGCAATTTTGTTCCCCACAACCAAGATGGTGGGACCTCAGGGAGCGACCAGTGAGACCACAGTAGAGGCTAAGACCTGCCTACACCAAACCACGCTAAACCCTGCTAGAGAGCTGTTTTTTTTTTTTATTGTTGTTTGTTTGTTTGTTTGTTTGTTTGTTTTACCAGAGTCCGAGGTAAGACCAACAATGATGCACTGCCATGATTAATTCTAGATCAGTTCTTTCTATTCAGATATATTTTCCCTTGTCTCATTCGTATTGCTCCTTTCTGCTGGACTGGGCACTCTGGTCATTGGTTTCTTTAAACAGTCACATTTAATCCATTCTCTAGATATATATTCTACGCCTCCACTGCTACCTTTCTATCTCTCTCTCTGGAATAATCAGACTGTATGTTTTCTCTGAATTACATTATCTTCATTTCTTCCTCCTCGTCTCCTACCATATTCTCTTTCTCTCTCTGAATTAAGCCTCTTAGTCTTTCTTTCTGGTCATTGTCCAATTTTGCTTTCTTTTTGCTTTTTCATTTTTCTCTTTTTATATGCTCTTCTATCAGTACTGCATACATCCTGTTCTTTATTTGTAGCTGGGAATTCTGGTTTTATGCTTTTCATCCTTTGTCTTTTGGGTTTTCTCTTTTTTATTTTCTTCTTTTATTCTTTTCTTTTCCTTCTTTTTTTTTTTTTTTCATTTTCCCTTTCAGTTTGATTGTTTGTTGGATTTGTCTGTGCCTTTGCATGCCTTTGTTCCCTGTGTTTTTGTCTCTGTTTTCTTTCACAGGGCTACTTCAAGAAACAAGACAAAGTACACAGGTGGAGAGTCCCAAATACCACTACGAGTAGGGACATAAAATAACCAGTCTCAACAAGAGAGACCAAGAGACACCATTCAAAGAAAACTTCCTGAATGGACAGGCCCTGGACAGTCAATGAGCCTTCTCTCATATAGCAGTACTAGCAGGTGAGAGTGCAATACAAGCTCTTAAAACTAACAAGAGATAGAAAGTTAGCCAAGATGATGAAACAGAAGAACTCTCCTCCAAAGAAATTCCAGGAAGAAATGACAGCTAAAGAACTGCTCAAAACAGATATAAGCAACATAACTGAATAAGAATTTAGAACAATAGTCATAAAATTAATCGCTGGGCTTGAAAAAGGCAAGGAAGACATCAGAGAAGCTATTGCTACAAAGACTATGGAGCATAAAAATAGTTGTGATGAATTAAAAAAATGCTATAAATGAGGTGTATAATAAAATGGAGACATCCAATGCACGCATTGAAGAGGCAGAGAGGAGAATAGGTGAATTAGAAGACACAATTATAGAAAAAGAGGAAGCTGAGAAAGAGATAAACTGATGCAGGAACACGAGAGGGGTGTTCGAGAGCTGAGTGATACAATCAAATGGAACAATATCCATATCATAGGAATTCCAGAAGAGGAAGAAAGAGGGAAAGGCGCTGAAGGAGTCCTTGAACAAATTATAGCGGAGAACCTCCCCACTCTGGGGAAGGAAACACACATTGAAATCCAAGAGGAACAAAGAACTCCCCTCAAATATAACTTGAATCAATCTTCTGCATGACATATCATAGTGAAACTGGCAAAATATAAGGACAAAGAATTCTGCAAGCAGCTAGGGATAAAAAGGCCCTAACATACAAAAGAAGACCTATCAGAGTAGTTATAGACCTGTCTACAGCAACTTGGCAGGCCAGAATGGAATGGCAGGAAATCTTCAATGTGATGAACAGAAAAAAAATATGCAGCCAGGCTTGCAATTCAGAATTGAAGGAGAGGTAAAAGTCTTCCCAAATAAACAAAAATTAAAAGAATTCGTCATCACTAAACCAGCCCTGCAAGAAATCCTAAGGGGGACTCTATGAGGGAAATGTTGCAAGGAACACAAGGTACCAGAGACACCACTACAAACATGAATCCTACAAGGAACACAATGACTCTAAACCCATATTTTTCAATAATAACACTGAATGTAAATGGACTAAATGCTCTAATCAAAAGACATAGGGTAGCAGAATGAATAAAAATCCAAAATCCATCTATTTGCTGTCTATAAGAAACTTGTTTTTTGACCTGAGGACACTGTCAGATTGAAAGTAAGGGATGAGAAATGTCTATCATGCTACTGGAAGTCAAAAGGAAGCTGGAGTAGCTATACTTTTATCAGACAAACTGGACTTTAAAGTAAAGGTGGTAATAACTAATGAAGAAGGACATTATATAATAGTTACAGGGTCTATCTATCAGGAAGAGCTAACAATTATAAATGTCTATGCACCGAAAAGGGAGCACCCAAATACATAACACAATTAATCACAAACAGAAACAATCTTATGGATAAGAATGTGCTAGTAGCAGGGGACTTTAATACTCCACTTACAGCAATGGATAGATTAACTAGACATAAAATCACAAAAGAAACAATGGACTCGAATGACACATTGGACCAGATGGATTTGACTGATATATTTAGAACTCTAAATCCTGAGGCCATGGAATTCACTTTCTTCTCAAGTGCACATGCACATTCTCCAAGATAGATCACATACTGGGACATAAAGCAGCCCTCAATAAATATAAAAGAATTGAGATCATACCATTTACACTTTCAAATCACAATGCTATGAAACTTGAAATAACAGGAAAAAGTCTGGAAAACCTCCAAAAACATGGAGGTGAAAGAACACCCTACTAAAGGATGAATGGGCCAATCAGGCAATTAGAGAAGAAATTTAAAAATATATGAAACAAAGGAAAATGAAAATACAACAATCCAAACTCTAGGGGTGTGGCAATAGGCAGTCCTAAGAGGAAAGTATATTGCACTCCAAGCCTATTTCAAGAAATTAGAAAAAGCATAAGTACAAAATCTAACAGTGCACATAAAGGTACTAGAAAGAGAACAATAAGAGCACCCCAAACCCAGTAGGAGAAGAGAAATAACAAAAATCAGGGCAGAAATAAACAATATAGAATCCAAAACCACAGTTGAACAGATCAATGAAACCAAAAGTTGGTTTTCTGAAAAAATAAACAAAATTGACAAACCTCTAGCCAGGATTCTCAGAAAGAAAAGAGAGAGCACCCAAATAGACAAAATCATGAATAAAAAGGGAATATTACAACCAATCCCTTAGAAATACAAGCAATTATCAGGGAATACTATGAAAAATTATATGCCAACAAACTGGACAACTTAGAAGAAATGGACAAATTCCTAAACACACACTCACTACCAAAATTCACAGGGAAAGAGAGAAAATCTGATCAGACCCATAATGAGTGAAGAAATCAAATCAGTTATCAAAAATCTCCCGACAACTAAGAGCCCTGGGCTAGATGGCTTCCCTTGGGAATTCTACCAAAACATTTAAATCAGAGTTAATACCCATTCTTCTCAAGCTATTCCAAAAATTAGAAATCGAGGGAAAACTTACATACTCATTCTACGAAGCCAGCATCACTTTGATTCCCAAGCTAGACAGAGACCCAGCAAAAAAAAAGAACTATAGGCCAATTGCCTTGATGAATACAGATGCAAAAATCCTCAACAACATACTTGCAAATCGAATCCAAAAGCACATAAAAAGAATTATCCACCAAGATCAAGTGGGATTCATTCCTGGGTTACAGGGCTGGTTCAATATTTGCAAATCAATCAATGTGATACATCACATTAACAAAAGAAAAGATAAAAACCATACGATCCTGTAAATAGATGCAGAAAAAACATTTGAGAAAATAAAGCATGCCTTCTTAATAAAGATTCTCGAGAAAGTTGGGATAGAAGGAACTTACTTAAACATCATAAAAGACATCTATGAGAAGCCCTCAGCTAACATCATCCTCAATGGGGAGAAACTGAGAGCTTTCTCCCTGAGATCAGGAACATGACAGGGATGTCCATTCTCACCACTGTTTTTTAACATAGTGCTGGAATTCCTAGCGTCAGCAATCGGGCAACAAAAGGAAATAAAAGGCATCAGAATTGGCAAAGAAGAAGTCAAACTTTCACTTTTGCAGATGACATGATACTCTACATAGAAAACCGGACAGACTTCACCAGAAGCCTACTAGAACTGATCCATGAATTCAGCAAAGTTGCAGGGTATAAAATCAATGTACAGAAATCGGTTGCATTCTTATACAGCAATAATGAAGCAACAGAAAGAGAAATCAAGAGAGTGATCCCATTCACAATTGCACAAAAAACCATAAAATACATAGGAATAAACCTCACCAAAGATATAGGAGATCTGTATGATGAAATCTATAGAAAACTTATGAAGGAAATTGAAAAAGACACAAAGAAATGGAAAAACATTTCATGCGCATGGGTCAGAAGAATAAATATTGTTAAAATGTCATTACCACCCAAAGTAATCTACATATTCAAAGCAATCCCAATCAAAATTGCACCAGCATTCTTCTCAAAGCTAGAACAAACTAGCCTAAAATTTGTAGGGAACCACAAAAGACCCTAATAGCCAAAGTAATATTGAAGAAGAAAACCAAAGTGGGAGGCATCACCATCCCAGACTTTAGCCTGTACTACAAAGCTGTCATCATCAAGACAGTATGGTATTGGCGCAAAAACAGACACATAGACCAATGGAACGGAATAGACAATTCGGAAGTAGTCCCACAAATGTACAGCCAATTAATCTTTGACAAAGCAGGAAAGAACATCCAATGGAAAAAAGATAGCCTCTTTAACAGATGGTGCTGGGAGAACTGGACACCAACATGTAGAAGAATGAAACTAGATCACTGTCTCACACCATACACCAAAATAAACTCAAAATGGATAAAGGACCTGAATGTGAGACAGGGAACCATCAAAACCCCAGAGGAGAAAGCAGGAAACAACCTCCTTGACCTCCACCACAGCAATTTCTTACTCGACACATTCCCAAGGGAAAAGGAATCAAGAGCAAAAACAAACTGTTGGGACCTCATCAAGATTAAAAGCCGCTGCACGGCAAGGGAAACAATCAGTTAAACTAATAGGCAACTGACAGAATGGGAAAAGATAGTTGCAAATGACATATCAGATAAAGGGCTAGTATCCAAAACCTATAAGGAACTCACTAAACTCCAAACCCAAAAAACAAATAATCCAGTGGAGAAATGGGCAGAAGACATGAAAAGACACTTCTCCAAAGAGGACATCCACCTGGCCAACAGACACATGAAACGATGCTCAGTGTCACTTATCATCAGGGAAATACAAATCAAAACCACACTGAGATACTACCTCACGCCGGTCAGAGTGGCAAAAATGAACAAATCAGGAGACGATTTGGCGAGGATGTGGGGAAACAGGCACCATCCTACACTGTTGGTGGGAATGTAAACTGGTGCAGCCCCTCTGGAAAACAGTGCGGAGGTTCCCGAAAAAATTAACAATAGAACTCCCCTATGACCCAGCAATAGCACTGCTAGGAATTTACCCAAGGGACATGGGAGTGCTGCTTCATAGGAGCACATGTACCCCAATGTTCATAGCAGCACTTCAACAATAGCCAAATCATGGAAAGAGCCTAAGTGTCCATCAACTGAAGAACTGAGCAAGAAGATGTGGTTCATCTGTACAATGGAATACTACATGGTAATGAGAAAGAATGAAATCTGGCCATGTGTAGCCATGTGAATGGAACTGGAGGGTGTTGTGGTCAGTGAATTAAATCAGGCAGAGAAGGACAGATACCATATGCTTCTACTTATAGGAGGATTAGGAGAAACTTAATGGAGGACCATGGGGGAGGAGAAGGGTAAAAATAGTTGGTGTGAGCAAGGGAAGCAAACCATGAGAGACTTTTGAATACTGAGAACAAACTGAGGGCTGATGGGGGAGGTGAGAGGGGTTGGGGGGTGATGGTCATGGAGGAGTATACTTGTTGGGATGAGCAATGGGTGGTATATGGAATCCAACTTGACAATACACTATGAAAGAAAAAAAAAAACAAAAAAACAAAATTAAAAAAAAATGTTTAGGTCCAAAAAAGAAACTTTCCTAAATGAAAACAAATGTAGGGTGCCTGGGTGGCTCAGTCGGTTAAGCATCCAGCTTCGGCTCAGGTCATGAACTCACGGTTCATGGGTTCGAGCCCCTCATCGGGCTCTGCGCTGACAGCTAGCTCGGAGTCTGGAGGCTGTTTCGGATTCTGTGTCTCCCTCTCTCTCTGACCCTCCTCTGTTCAGGCTGTCTCTCTCTCTCAGAAATAAATAAAACATTAAAAAAATGAAAACAAATGTTACTGAATAATATTTAGAGAGCACATATTGAAATATACATATATATAGTTAATATTTTCACATATACTCAAAAAATAAAGTTTTGATGAATGCAGATAGAAAGATTGATGTACCTATGAGTCCTTTTGATGTGGGAAACAGATGCCACTCTGACAAAGGGATCTATTAGATCTCTATTAGTAAGTTTTACTAGTGATGATCTTGGCATGGAAATGGTGGCACATTCAAAAGAGTTAATTGAAGGTATTTTAATGGAAGGAGATGTGGCATGCAGAGATATGGACAAAGTTAAGGAGACCCACAAGGAGGGTAAAGCTTCCATATTGGACATAGGCACAGCAGGAAGGCATTACTACTCCTAAAGTGGCAAGAGGAAGAAAGTTATTACTGAAAGGGCATAAGCTATAGCCATTGAGAAGATAGTAGGAGCTATGGCTATGGAAGAAGGCAGTCTAGAACACAACCTGGCGAAGAAGAGAGGAAGAGGCAGAAGGGGAGTAAAAACTTTATTCTTTTTCTTCTCTTTTTTTACACTTCATCTTTTACTGGTCATTCCTATTGGCCTTGAGAGAGGTCAGAGTATAAAGGATCTTCGCTCCTACAGTCTATGGTTGTCAGTCTGTGGGAAGCAGGGAGGGAAGAGAAGGCTAGATATTAAATTTGGAGGGACAAACAGCACAGAATTTCACATTATTGAAGGAAGATCTGAACACCAAGACATATGAGGGCAGCTCCGTGGAATTCTTGTAGGAGAAACAAGGGATTGCATCTCTATCTTGTTTCCATGGAAAACCGTTACATCTTCCCAAGTTCTTGCTTAGTCTTCAGCTGAGCTGAAGAGCTCAGATTCTGGGAGAATAACTTCTGTGACCTGGCTTGAATCAAGTACCCACACTTGTAATGGGAGAAAGGGATTGCACCATAGGGGCTCACTCTATATGTGGAGTTTGGAAAAAGATCTAACTCAAAGAAAAGGATTATAGACAAATCAATATGACTCCCTCTTGCAATATTAAAATATTTATATATTTTAAATATTATAAATATAATATATAATAAATATCTATATATTAAAATATAATATTTTACCAAACAGGAAGGTAAGTTTCTCTAAATGGACACCAATATTTCAGAGTATAGAAATGTTTTTTAATTCATTTCTCAATTCCAGTAAGACCAAAGTTTGCCCTTTGGTGTGATTTTTTACCCTCCTTTTACATTTAAAAATGTATCCCTAGTTCCAGGTCATTTATTTTAAAATGAAAACCTTTGTTTGCAAATTAATAAAACACCGTATGTTACAAAAAATAAAAGTCTGTTAGTGCTAAAAAATAAAAATAAAATCTTTGTTTGCAAAAATCTTAAAAAGAGGGGATGTGCCTGGGCCAGTATAAAGTAATTGCCACTATTGGCCTGAGTGGGTGGGAGAACAAAACAAATCTATAAAACCTTGAGATGTAAGGTTTTGTCAATTGCTAGAGAAAATCAGAATCACAAAACTTAACCTCCTTTAACCTAGTTTATGCATGCTATTTGATTCAGAGACAAAAACAATAATAGTCTCATTTATATAGTATGCAACTTCATTTCCACACTTTCCCTGAAATTTCTTGCTAAAGGGGTGGAGAAAGTTAGCTCTGAGTCTCAAAGTCCATCAATGGCCTCTTTGTTGGTGAGGGTACAGCCTCCTCTCTCTCAGACAATGGGTCATGCGGATTTGGAAGTGAAAGGTTAAAAGAGAACATGACTTCAAGAAGAAAAGTAAAATGTATTCAGTTAAGTGTTGGCAGATTATTAACCCCAGTTTATCTTATTCATTCATTCATTCATTCATTCATTCATTTATTCATTCCGTCATCTGGTAATGAAACATTTAATGATTTTCAATGCCAAGAAACATGAGAATTTTATATATATATATATATTCTGCCACATGAAAGCTATGTCAAATTTTTATGTAAATAAGTTCTCCATCTTAGTGTACAAAATGGAGACAATATTTGCCTTGTGGACTTAAGGTGAGGTATCCGTGGGGCACATAGCACAGGGCCCAGCACAGAGTAGGCTGGTATTAATGAAGAATATGCTTTTTCTTATTTAATTGAAATTACCTTGTAAAATTTCCTCGTCATTCTGTTACTTGTGGTGTATTGCATTGAATGAGTTTTTTGTATGTTGAACCAGTCTTCAGGAATAAATCACACTTGGTCATGGTGTATAATTCTTTTTAAATGCCACTGAATTTGTGCTGCTATTATTTTGTTGAGGATTTTGCACCAATGTTGATCAGTATAAGTTTTCTCTTCTTTTGATATGTTTACTTGTCTGGCTTCGATATCAGGGTCACGCTTGTCTCATAGAACGTGGCAGGAAATATTCTGTCCTCTTCATCTTTTGCTTTTTGTTTCTGTTTTTAAAAAGTATAAGCAGTATTGGTATCCATTGTTCTTTAAATGTTTGGTAGAATTCACCAGAGAAACCATCAGGTCCAGGGTATTTCTTCTTTGGGAGATATTCTATTCAGTCCTGTCCTAGTTCTAGGTCTTTTTAGATTTTTCAGTTTCTTTATGATTTAGGTTTTGTGTTTCTGGAAATGTGTCCGTTTCACTTAGGCATATGATTGCTGATAGTACTCTATCAAAATCAGTAATAGTTTTTTTTAAAAAAAATTGAATGTTTTTTTATTTATGGGGCGCCTGGGTGGCTTAGTCGGTTAAGCGTCCGACTTTCGCTTAGGTCATGATCTCGCGGTTCGTGGGTTCGAGCCCCGCGTCGGGCCCTGTGCTGACTGCCAGCTCAGAGCCTGGAGCCTGTTTCAGTCTGTGACTCCCTCTCTCTCTGACCCTCCCCTGCTCACGCTGTCTCTCTCTCTCTCCTAGAAATAAATAAAACATTAAAAAAATTTTTAAAAAATGTTTTTTTATTTATTTCTGAGAGAGAGCAAGAGCAGGGGAGGGTCAGAGAGATAGGGAGACACAGAATCTGAAGCAAGCTCCAGACTCTGAGCTGGCTGTCAGCACAGAGCTGGACGTGGGGCTCAAGCCCACGAACCATGAGATCATGACCTGAGCCGAAGTCAGACGCTTAACTGACTGAGCCACCCAGGCACCCCCAAAATCAGTAATAATTTTTAGTACCTTAAATCTTTTTTTCCCCTATTTCATCCAGCTCAAAGTTTGCCAGTTTTGTTGTTCTTTTCAAAGAACTAACCTTTGGGGGCGCCTGGGTGGCTCAGGAGGTTAAGCGTCCGACTTCGGCTCAGGTCATGATCTCATGGTTCGTGGGTTCCAGCCTCTCGTGGGATCTGTGCTGACAGCTAGCTCAGAGCCTGGAGCCTGCTTCAGATTTTCTGTATCTCCCTCTCTCTGACCCTCCCCTGCTCACACTGTCTCTGGCTCTCTCTCTCTCAGAAATAAATAAAACATTTAAAAAAATGCAAAGAACTAACTTTTGATTTTGCTATTTATGTCCATTGTTTTTGTTCTGTATTTCATATATCTTTGCTTTAATCTATATCATTTCTTTCTTTCTGATAGCTTTGGGTTCAATTTATTCTTCTTTTCCTAGTTCCTTATGTTGTAAAGTTCGGTTGTTGATTTATGATCTTTTTTGTCTTTTTTAAATGTAAGCATTTATGGCTATAAATTTCCCCCTTAGCACTGCTTTGGCTGTGTCCCATAAGTATTTTCTGGTTTTGTTTTCATTTACTCTATGCATTTTTTAACTTCCCTTATGATTTCTACTTTGATCCATTGGTTGAGAGCGTGTTGCTTAATTTCTACAAATTTGTGAATTTTCAAGTTTTATTTCTATTACCAATTTCTTCTTCCCATTGTGGTCAGATAAGATACTTTGTATGATATATATCTTTTAAAATCTATTGAGGCTAATTTGTGGCCTACCATGGCATTTATTCTGTGAACTAGAGAAGAATATTTTTTATGCTTCTGTTGTATATGTTCTCTATATATCTAGTAAACCTAGTTGGTTTATTGTGTTGTTTATATCTTCTCTACTTATCTTCTGTCTGGGTGTTCTGTCCATTAATGAGAGTAGGATATTGAAGTGTCCAACGATTATTATAGAACCATCCATTTCTCTTTTTAATTCCATCATTTTCTGCTTCATATAAATTAATACTCTTGACATCAGGTGTGTAAATGTTTATAAAATGTTATATCCTGTTGCTATATTGAAATTTATGTTAATACATAATATCCTCCTTTATCTCATAACTTTTTGATTTAAAGTCTATTTTTCCTGATACTAATATAGCAAAACTGCTCTCTTTGGTTACTATCGTATGGGATATCTTTCTCTATGTATTCACTTTCTATCTAATCTTTCCATATTTACTTTGTAGTAACCTTCTAAATATCTATTATTAATTATGACAGTTAAGCAGTTGACTCTTCTGGGTTTTCAGAAGGGAGACAATATTATCAACTGAAAAAACTATGCATGGCAGACATGGTGGGTGTGAGTGTTTTGTTCTGACATTAATAGCCTCAGTGTTTCATGTTAAGCATGATTTTGCAGCTGCTTTCCAGAGAGACAGACAAGTGTGCCTGTATATAAGACACAGGGAGATGGTGAGGTTGCCTGTCTGTGGTGGACTATTCTCTTCATTGTTCCTTACCATGGCCTTCTTCAACAGAGACAGCTCTGAATTTATTTTTCTGCATATGAAATATGTGTTTCACATACTCTTCTATCTTACTAGGAGGACTAAAATGTTTTATCTTTGAAATCTTTAAGTGTCACTGAGAATTTTCCAATAAGCTGTCAAACTTCAAGTCGCCCATCTATCTTTTTTGTCTCATTTCACATGTGCTTGCGTCTGGTGTGTGGAGATTTTATTTTAGTTTCATATTAATCTTCTGCTGCTGTCTGCAATTTGATCCTAAGCAGAGTATAAAAGGAAACAGTGAACATTTTAAAAGATGCGTGATCCTTGTATGTACTGAACAGCACCCATTACAACCATTGTTGGGACATTCTCGTGAAATGAATTCATAACTCATATGCTCTGATGAGTCCTCAGCCATCAGATTCCTCTGACATACAAGGCACTTGAACATCATGGACATCTAATGATAGAGTCAAACATGATGGCAGTCCTATTTCAAAGATGACTGAAAAAAATCATTCTAAGTTAGCCCAGTGGATTTCAGCCTGAAACCATTCATTTATCAATGAACAGACATGGAAACTGGCTAGAAGACATTATCCTCAAAATTTAGGCCTGTCCTGGGGGCACACATGTGTCTGGAGTGAATTAGGAGAAGGATAGGATGATAAAGAAAAGCAAGTGACAGGAGGAAAGTAAAATTTAGGTCTGGGTCTGAGGAATGGGAAGATAAAAATTTGCAGAGCCTAACTTGCTCTTACCTGTAATTCTTATCTCCCCAATCTGTCTGTGAGCAAATAATCAGTCCCTGATTTCTATCTTGGTCAAAAAACTTTCTAACTCATGCAGTAAATTCAGAAATAAAAGAGAAAATTAAACAATGGAAGAAATTTATCCATTCTAGCCACAAAGCCTAGTTTCATGACTGGTTCACCTTTTTAAATATATTTGCTAATTCTGTCTGTCTGTCTGTCTCTCTCATTGCTTTCATTCTGTTCTAATCTTCTTGCAAGTTCTTGTTGCTAAGGAAGCTTTTTATTTAAGCTTGCATTTTAAACAATTTTAATCAACAGTTTGAAAGTAAAATGAAGAAACTTGACTTTTTCCCTTGCTGACAACTGAAATTTTTATTTCTTTTATTTTTGAAAAAAAATTTTTTTGAGAGAGAAAGCACATGCAATTTGGGGAGGAGTAGAGGAAGGAGAGAGAGAATCTCAAGCAGTCTCCATTCCCAGTGCAGAGCCAGACATAGGGCTTGATCTCATGACCATGAGATCATGGCCTGAGTCGAAATCAAGAGTCAGACACGTCATTAACTGACTGAGCCACCCAGAAGCCCCTTTTGGTGACAACTTAAAATTAATTAATATATCTAACATACACATTCTTGAAATTAAAAAAAAAAAAAGCGTATTTTCTTTTGAGATTTTAAATGAATGACAAATGGCCTAAAAGCTATACCTGGGGCAAACAGTGACTTCTGACCCTGTTTAGACATTTCTTTGCTGTATTTTGGAAACATGTTAAGCAATTCTGTCATATTCATTTAGAACAGACATTGAAACTGAGAAAGATTCTGACTAAAATAACTGCCTGGTCATGATTAAGATTAAGTTGAAATAGAACAAATAAAAGGATTGGCTAGAAGAAAAGAGAAAGTGACTTAAACTCAGTTAGCATAACATTTCAGATGGTATATTTTTAAATTATTATAAAATTTAAAATTTATGTTAAAATATACATTGTCATACCCATGACTGAAAATAGAGTGATTGGAGAAGCATGCAGAATGGGAGAAGAGTAGGGAACATCTTTAGTCTAATAAAGAAAAGCTGCCTGAGTAATCGGGCCTTTCTTAGGAATAACTGTGCTTTAGGCAGTGTTTGTTTTTATCCATTCCCTTGGCTTCCTTCTGTCCTTGGCACCTGGTGTCCTCATATAACCCCTTGGATTTCCGAAGTCCCCACTTTGCTAGATCAGAGCACTAAATTGTTCATATTTTCCCTATTTTTTACCATTGAAGTTTGGCCACCTATACTTATTTCTTAGGGCTCTGGTTTTTGATTAGTTGAAAACAGATGGTGTCTGAGTCAGGATGGAGCTCGCTGAAAAAGGAGATTTAGCATAGACTATGGGAAGTAGAATGGTAGGGGTTATCCTACAGAATTAGAACACAGCTAGGCCTAATGGTTTCTTGATTTTGCTTCTTTCAACTATTTTCTGTTCTCTGCTTCCTTTCTCGGGTTGTTAACCCCTCACGAGGGCGTGCAGTTGTCTTCTTTTGTCTTTATCCTTGCTTTTCTCGTATTAATTGGCTTCACTGCTGCTCAGTATTTTAGGAAAGCACCTTGATTAACCCCATTCATTTTTTCATGCTAAGTCATGGGTTGACCCATGCCATAGATTCCCTTCCTGAGGAGCTTTCTCTTCCCCCCAAATGTGGCTGTGGCTGACAGGAACCCATTGGATCAGAGACTCCTGGCAGGGCAGAATTTCCTTTAAAGGGGCAGGAAAGCAATCCTAGTATCTGGAACAGATGTTTTGGGACATTTGGGAGTCTCGAAGCTCTTCAGACTCCGGGGCAGCCCCGCTGAGTGACGGGCAAGTTTGGCAGCACATCTTGCTTCCTTTAACTAATCTGATGTGTTTGGGAGACACTGAGGGGACAGGAGGAATCTCAGAATGCTTTCTTCAGCATCAGTAGCACCTTATAAGTCTCACTTGAGAATCCTTTCCCTCATCTGAAATGGTGATTACGTTCTGCCTAAATTCCAAGACATTTTGGCTTCCCCGCGAGGTGTAGGTGAACACTGACCAACATGCATGCCTCTTAGTGTGTTTTATTGATTACATAACTTATCTAAAAAGATAGGTCAGCTCTGGTGAGTTTTCCCTAACACATTTTTTCTGTGTTAGCAGCTGGAAGACTTGCTCGCGTGTGTGATGTGAGCAGCCTTGGGAAGAAAGAAATCCCATCCTCTGCTTAAGGAGCTCTGGGAGAATAAACACGGGTAAGTGTAAGGAGGTCAGCTGTCTGTCCCTTGGTGCCACATCTTCATCACAGCCCCAAGCAGCCAGCCGATTGCGCCTGGTTACCCAGACCTAGTCCCTTTCGCTGTCTGCCTCCTTCTGAAACACACACACACACACACACACACACACACACACAACTTCCTTTTACTCATGAAATTTATTATCCAGTGTCAAATCTTACTTCCTTATGTACATCTAGCTTTACACGTGAATTTTCTGCATGCAGAGCCAAGCTCTCTCCCTTTCCCGATCTGTAACATCATTCAAACAGGCGTTCAGACAATGTGACAATGCCTCAGTGAGTTTCAGGATGTTTATTTCTTTTGGGCGAACATACATCCGCTAGTTCAGTCTTTCTCTGTCTCTTTGGCTCTTTGCCTCTCTCTCTCTTTCTCTCTCTCTCTCTCCTCTTACGTGCAAACATACACCGACTCTCTCACAACATGTACAAATAAACGTCTCGGAGGGCTCCCGAGTTCAATGTCACGCTGGGCAGAAGTGGAGCGAGAGTGGAGGGAGAGTGCGCGCTGTGCGGGCGGGGAGGGAGCCTCTGCGGCCAGCAGAGGGCAGCCGAGGGGCGGCGCTGGCGCGCGAGGGCTGAGCGGAGCCTCGCCTCGCTCGGGCAGCCTCAGCCTCAGCACCAGCCGCCGCGGAGCCCGGAACGCAGCCGCTTAGGGCAGCGGCGGCGGCGGGAGCGAGGCGCGCAGGGAGCCGCGGCGCGGGCGGGACGCAGCAGCCGCCGCCGCCGCCGCCGCCGCCGCGACGGGCAGCCGGGCTCGCCGGCAGCCAGCTCGGGCCCCTGCCCCCTCAGCTTCGTGCCCCCGGCGCCGGGCGGCCGGCGAGTCTGGAGCCCGCGCCGTCGCCGGCCGCGTCCCCCGGGCATGGAAGGAGGCGGCAAACCCAACTCCTCGTCCAACAGCCGGGACGATGGCAACAGCGTCTTCCCCGCCAAGGCGCCCGCGACGGGCGCGGGGTCGGCCGCGGCCGACAAGCGCCTGGGCACCCCGCCGGGGGGCGGCGGGGCCGGCGCGAAGGAGCACGGCAACTCGGTGTGCTTCAAGGTGGACGGCGGCGGCGGCGGCGGCGAGGAGTCGGCCGGGGGCTTCGAGGACGCCGAGGGCCCCCGGCGGCAGTACGGCTTCATGCAGAGGCAGTTCACCTCCATGCTGCAGCCCGGGGTCAACAAATTCTCCCTCCGCATGTTCGGGAGCCAGAAGGCGGTGGAAAAGGAGCAGGAAAGGGTTAAAACTGCAGGCTTCTGGATTATCCACCCTTACAGCGATTTCAGGTGAGGACTCCCTGCCGCCGCCCCTCCCTCCCTTCCGGGCGCGCCCTCTAACTAGCTTCCCCGCGCCTGGGAGGGGGCGCCCCGGGACTCGGAGGGAGGGGTTGCGGGGCGGGCGGGGGGTGGCGCTGCCGGCGGCTTCCCCTCGGGCTGCTCCCGGCTCGACTCTTCAACTAGTTTCCGCCGAGGAGGGGGTGGGATGAGGAGCTCCTGTTGCCCGGGAATCCCAGGGAGGTTTCGCTTCCTTTGCCTCGTGAACTTTGGGGGACACATCGGGGAGGAAGTCCACGGTGACACCTCCCCCGCCCCCAGATGGAAGGATGCTAAGTTGTGCCAAAAAAAACAAAACAAAACAAAACAAAAAACAACACACACACACACACACACACACACACACACACAACCCAAACAAGAAACTTTTACTTCGGAGCTGGGAGTGTAAGGAAGCGGCCAGAAAGTCGTCTTTGGGGTGACACCCATCCTCGCGCTGATCCCCCAGAAGTGGGTCCTTCCCAGAGGGGAAAAAGGCGCTCCTGGGCTCGAGGAGAGGATGGGGCAAGCGGAGACAGTGACTCACAAGTCCTAGCTGTTCCAGCCGCTCTCACCCCTGGGGAATGTTAATCTGTTTTTCATCTGCCTATAGGCACTGGGCATCCTCAGTGCATTTCTTCGGAATAGTGGCTGGCAGACTCGGGAAGGCCAGTGTGCGCTTGGATAGTCCCTGGCTTGAGATTTCAGCGGAGCAGGCGCTGCCAGGTTGGGCAGCAGCGTGGCAGGAAGCTTCGAGTTCCAGAAACAGAGACAGGGGGGCGTTTCCAGAGCCCCCTTCCTGAAACCGAGAGACACCCTTTCTTGACCTTGACTACAAGTCTGTTTCGGAAATCTCTTCCCCGTTTCCCAGCTGGGAAACAAGGGCAGGAGAAGAGCTGTCAGCTGTCAGGGAAACTGCTTCGGAGAATTAAAATTAAGACGTTTCCCGATCTTATTTGTCTCCCAAGTATTTACTCGGTTATAAGCATGTTTAGGGATTATCAAATGAAGGTCGTGAAGTAGATCCTCTTATTAGCGTGCGTACACGCAGCAGCTCTGGGAATAAGGTTGGGCTTTCCGTTTAAATTCTAAAACTCACGGTGGCATTCATTATTTATTTATCTGAACTCTTTTAGAAAAAAAAAGAATCAGTGAAAAGAGTATATGTGCAAATTAAGCCATTTTAATAGGTGTCGATTAAACAGCAAGCAAAGATAGCAATAAAAAGCAGCATTACTTTGAGTTACATTTAAGGGAAATTGCCATCAACTCCAAGCCTCAGTAGGAGCTGTCCACAGTTCTGAATCACATTAGCTTTGGAAATCCCAAACTCCTGCCACACAAAGCCTGGGAGTGACTGTCTTCTCCTTGTTTGAAATTTAAATATTGCCTCAGAAATCAGAAGCCTCTGTTATTTATGCATAGAGTGAATGGATTTTAGGAAGTGTATCATTTTAGGGTTCTTATTTTCAAAAACATGTAACAAAGTCCAAAGGGGGACTTACAGAATGTAATGGCATTTATAGTGTATAGCAAATGAAGAGTTGGACTGAAAGAATGTTTACATTTAAAAGAATCTAAATAATCAACCACGGTTCCTCCATCAGGAAGATAAACAAACTTATAAATCACCTTGTTTTAAGGCACATTAGAGTGTCATGTTCTTTAAAATTTTAAAGGTTAAAATCAAATGTAGAATACTATCTCTCCCTCAGTCCTCCATGGAAATATGTTGCAACCTAGTACCTTTTTTTTTCTTTCATGAGAAAAACTTCACATGGAAACAGCTTCAGTCTTAGTAACAAAAGTAAGCATGGTGTTTCCAGCAATATATGTGGTTCACTGCTCACATACAAATAAAATGCTACACTTTATTTAATTTTACCTCAATGGATTGATGCCTTTTGATTACTTATGATATTTTTATTTCTTGAATAGTGTAAAACAGGGCTACACTTTTCAAAATGGTGGCACATGGCACGTAATTAAACTTTTACCACTTACTGGATAAAAACATAGTGCCACCTTTCAGGAATTGAAATAGTGTGCCAAAACCTTTTGAATGAATGAAATTCATGAAATTAAAGATTCTCCACATTTTCTCAGGCAAATCATCTAAGACAAAATATCTTTTTAGAATCAACAAAAAAGTTACTAAGTAAGAAATAAATTGAGATCAGATGATGGTTTACTTTTACTGTGCATTTCAAATAAATGACAAAGGATTAAAAAGTGAGGTAATACTCTAAACAAACTCCACTGTGGAGTAGTTTGCAATGCTGGATTTTCTCTTGCATAACTGGAAGAAGGAAATGACAGACATAAATGAAAGAATTACAAAGTTTAGGTTTTTAGCTGGAAGATATATGAAAAGATAGATTTTAAAACTCATAATTATAATATATACCAGCTTTCTAAAACAAAAAGCTAAGGAAGTCATGATGTAAATACTTATTTGCCTATGTGAAGACTTTTAAATCTTATTATTTCATTAATATTTTTATATGACCTTAATAAGATTTCTCAAAACCATGTCAGTATAATATAATTGAAAAAGCAGAAAAAAGGAAGACAAAATTCTGGCAGTACTCTTTTCCTAAAGGAAAAGAAATTTGGGGAAACTCTCTAACATAGTAGAAATGTTATGGTTCTGATCTGTTCACCCCAGGCTCTCTGCCGAAGGAGACACTTTAAGGCTAGGGCTTTGCTATGATTCCTACAATGCCAAACTGATGTTCACTAATAATTAGTGACTGAGAAAGTCACACTTAAGAATCAATTTCCATGGAAGGTTGGGAGATACTGGAAATAGAGATTTTTTTTTTTTAACTTGATGCTTTCATAAGCTTTTGCATGGCCAAGGAAGTTTACTCCTGCTCTTAGGTCACCCCGTCCTGCTGAACGTAGGGGAGACTGCCACTCCTCGACAGGCCAGTACTTTACCACTGTGCTGGTGATCTAGTATCCCTTTGCACGATGACTTTTGAGACAAGGGCCTTTTCTACTTCCCGGGCTTTACTTCCACTGAGACTCCTGCAGAGCCAACTAGGTGCTTCTCTCACCTGCCCAAGAGAGCTATTGCTGTCTGGCACGAAGTTTTCTCCTATCTCTGGTGTAAGTAGGGCAGAGGCTCTGTATTTCCCTTCTTTCTCAGGAGAGGATGATGTTAGAAACCTTCAGGGACTAAAGAAGAGTCAAATACTACCAAAACTGTTAGAAATAACCGGGTGGAAGAAACGGAGATGTGCTGATGGAAGCAAAGATCGCAGTGATGTCCCAGGAGTCAAGGAATGCATTCAGTGTCTGAAAACTAGGAATGGCAAGGAGTGGACTCTCCCTGAGAGCCTCCAGAAGGAACATAGCCTTTGATTTTAGTCTTGTAAGGCTTGTTTTTTTGTGTGTTTGTTTTCTTGTTTTTGTTCTTGGTTGTTTTTTGTTTGTTTGTTTTTAGAAATAACTGAGTGGGAGCTAGAGAGTTTATTAAAAAAAATCTTATGCTTTTGTCTATACCATGGTATATAATCATGCAAACTAGGGAAAATATAGTTGGTTAAAAAGTAAAAGTAGGGGCACCTGGGTGGCTTAGTCAGTTACATGGTGGCAGAGTCTTGATCTCTGCTCAGGTCATGATCTCGCCATCTGTGACTTTGAGCCCTGCTGCATCAGGCCTGCTTGAAATTCTCTCTTCCTTCTCTCTCTGCTCCTCCCCCACTTGTGCATGCATCTTCTCTCACTTCTCTCTCTTGCTTTTAAAATAAATAAATAAACTTAAAAAATCAAAAAGAGAAAAAGTAAAATTATACTGGTCTTTGAGTAGTAAGGACATGGTCTCAGTCTTATTGAGTTTCATGTGTACCACACACACAAAAACAAATATCTAATTAGGAGGTTAAATGTGATTTTTTTGAGATTACTAACATTGATTATATATTTATTAGCTAAAATTTTACTTTCTGTGTATTTAATAAAAAAGTGACACTGGCCTAGCCTTATGCTTTCACAGCTAATCCATAGTTATGGTATAATCATTCAAATGGATTAAAGGAATAGAGGACTTTTCTGGATGGTTTTTATTATCTGAGTAATTTACCTTGGAAGAATTTATCACCAGACTGTTTGCGATTTCAGGGTTTCTGACATTATTTTCCTGGATCACACTTATATACAGGGTGCTTTTATAGATGATGTTCCCATTTTATATATATTGTCAGCCAACATCTTGCCTCTGGTAAGGGAGGAGGTTTAATATCTTGGCTTGTTACCTCTTCCACTGCTTTTCATCAATTAGTATGAACAACTGTACGAGAAGCTTATTGTGTCATAAGGACACAAGGACTCTAGAGACGGGAGTCACTTCCTAAAGATATTGCCATGTCTGGCCTCCCATCTCTGCTTCGTGTTGCAGCCACAAGAGTAGTGATGTCAGAGGTCACTGACGCGTTCATTAGTGAAGGGAGGCTTCACCCATATTACACAGTAAGTCGGAGAGAGACCTTTGTTTCCAGGAGCTTCTTAAGAAAAAAACAATTCAACCTTCTGGGGTTTAAGGACTAATTAGCCTACCGTTAGGTTATCTTTGTGCTACATGTGATCTGTACGCTCCCAGCAATGCTCCTTTTATTTGTTTTCCATATCAACACAGCCAAAATTAGCCATAGGAATTTATTTATTTTCTCTGTTAGGTGAAACTTTTTATATCTTACCTATTCAATTAAGTTTTTCCTAGTGACTCTACCAACTCTTAGGCCCAATTAAAGTGAAATGATTTGAAAATATCAATTTATTACATTACTTTTTCTTAATATCTATTTAAATTGCAAAACTTTAACTTTTATTTGGTGTTTCACTATTTAATTGCATTTGATAGATATTTGTGTGATATTATTATTACTTTTTAAATTTTTTGTTTATTTTTGAGAGAGGGAGAGAGAGAAAGAGCATGAGTGGGGGAGGGGCAGAGAGAGAGGAAGACACAGAATCTGAAGCAGGCTCCAGGCTCTGAGCTGTCAGCACAGAGCCCGATGTGGGGCTCGAACTCACCGACTGGAAGATCATGACCTGAGCTGAAGTTAGATGATTAACCAACTGAGCCACCCAGGTACCCCAATATTAGTGTGAGATTATACTATTAAAATGTTACAAGATGTTTTTTTTTTTTTCTTTTCTGAGCAACTTTCCCTTTAAACCTACTTTTGGGACTTAGTATAGATTGATAATCTTTGGGCACATGTGTTTTTACCAATTCACACTTAATTATGTCAACTTGTATTTATGAACTTGAATATTGATGAGTAATGCAAGAATTTTAAATGTATTGGAATAATATATTACCATTATCAAAAGCTTATTTAACAAAATTTAAATAAACTATATCTACTTGGTCAGAAACCACAAACTAAAACAAGACCAACACCAAAAAGCAATTTAAGTAGCATTTGTAATTATTCATTATTCATTATTCAATGAACCTACATCCCAAAGTGAGTAAGAGTCAAGCAAAATATATCTGATGTGATGCTCGTGTGAACATTTTGCCATTCAAAGTGTAATTCTGTTCTGTAGCAGATAATTCACTTCATTACTTAGAGATAAGTAAGTGATCGGTTAAGGGTAAAGACTTTCAAATATCGTTTCTTGTCATGAAGATACAAATTATGGCAGACTGTAGCACCACAGTGAAGAGTGCTGAATGTTTTCAGAGTCTGTAACAAATTTTCATTTTATAATTTTGTATAAAGAGGTAACAAACTACAAGTAAGGAGCAGAGGTGGTGATAATGAAGGAAAAATCTGCATAAACTAGGAAAAAAGACTATTTTTACTTAGACTAAATACTTTTCTTCTAATAATTTTCTTTATGAAGGCATCTTTATATACAACTCACCATTATTTAAAAAAAAATCAAGGGAATATGGTGATGCTCTCTGATGCATCCTGGAATTATCTGTGGTATTGCAAAATAAATCTTCTTGCCGGTTAATTCTGTGGTGTGTGTGTATTGTGCATGTGGATAAAACTACTCAAGGGACATCTATATATAATTATATGCACATAAGCATATATATTGATATTGATTATTTTTGACTTGAACATTTATCTGACACATTTCACCCAAGTTTGAATGACAAAAATGAATGACCCTTTTCAAGTTGATTAGTTAATTTCCCCATAATATTCTTCAGCCATTTCACATAGTAACTGACCACTTGGTTAAAGCAAAGTAGCAAACTGATACATGTCCTGGATTTATAATTGGACCATCTTATTTATATTGACCTGTTTTTATTTTTAAGACATTAGCTACAATTCTAAAGCCAGGCTAATTACACATATACAGAATTAGCAACTATTTACAGATTTTGTACTTTCAGGTTAAATAGTGCTGCAGTGAACATCTTATATATTACTCTTCATTATATTTTGGACAGTCCAGGCAGTGAACATTTTAGAGATTCTATACATACTGACTTTACTAATTAATACGGCTACTGGTTGAGACATTTTAAAAAATTTGTTTTGAGAGAGAGAGACAGTGAGTGTGTGATTGGGGGAAGGGCAGAGAGAGAGAGAGAGAGAGAGAGTGAGAGAGAGAGAGAGAGAGAGAGAGAATCTCAAGCAGGCTCTGTGGTGTCAGTGCAGAGCCTGATACAGGGTTCTATCCACAAACCACGAGATCATGACCTTAGTGGAGATCGAGTCGGATGCTCCTCCAACTGAGCCACCCAGGCGCCCAGAGACACTTTTTAAAATTATGAGTGATGTAGGTTTATCAGTGTTGTTGATATTTCTATTTATATGTGCACAAGCAGATTCAGGACAGAAATTCAAAACTATATTCATCATAGAGTAGCAAGAGTGATCTTAAAAAGCAAATAATATTATTTAATGTCCAATAATATTATGCTACTTAAAACCCTTTAGAAGCTTTTCATTACTCTTATAATACATTTGAGCTACAAGAGGAGCTACAAGATCTTGAATAATTTCAGTTTATCTATGCAACCTCCTCGCCCACAACTTACTCCCTCGCTGTTTTCTGGCCACCTGGTAAATTTTTAGCCCCTACAGTAAGCTGAGTTCTCTCCTGCCACAGACATTTTGATGTGAAATTTTTAAACCCACTTCCTAAAATTCTCTCTCTCTTTTTTTTTTTTACTTTCTGTCATTCTGCATCACACCTAGTTTCTCCTTGTCATTTGGATTTCTGCTTAATCCTTGTGATCACCCTCAGCTTCCACCCTGCTATTTAGTTCTCTATCTGGGTCTCTTCTTTCATTGGAACTTGTAGTTATATTTTATTTATGTCCCTCCACTAGAATATGAGTTCCATGACCTCATCTATATTACTCAATTTTATATTTCTAATGCCATGAAAGTACACATAAGAGATTGTTTTCCTGCTTAAATTTTCTTAGATGCTTTATTTTTGACAGCTTTTTTTGAGCTATAATTCAGTTACAGTATAATTCACTCATTTAAAGCACGTGATTGATTTTTTTTCTAGTATATTCACAGAGTTGTACAACCATTACCCAAATCAATTTGAGAAATTTTCTCACTCCATGTAGGAACCCATACCCATTAGGACGCATTTCTATCTCCCTCTTTTCCTTCTCCCATTGCTGTAAGGAGCCAGCAGTCTACTTTCTGCCTCCAGAGATTGTTTTTTTCTGGACATTTCCATATCAATGAAATGATATAATGTGTAGTCTTTTGTTATTGGCTTCTTTCAGTTAGCATATTTTCAAGTCTCGTCCATGTTATAGCATGTTTCAGTATTTCTTTTTTTGCGGAATGCTGTTCTGTTGTATGGCTATACCAGATTTGTTTATCCATTCATCAGTTGATGCACATCTGCATTGTTTCTACCTCTTGGCCATTATGACTACTGCTGATATGGACATTCTTGTACAGTTTCTTGTGCAGAGATATATTTTCGTTTATCTTAGAATTGAAATCACTGGGTCAACATACGGACTTTTAACAAATATTATTGAATGAATGGACAAAGAATTAGTCTGCAACCAGGATGTGCACACATTTAATCTGACAGTTAGTAAATCCAGTTAAAGAAGCTCTTCCTTTCTGTATAGCAACACCTAGCATCCACTCCCTGCTGCCACCTGCAATGACATGTCACAGCCATTATACTTCCCTGCCCAGTGTACAGATGACTGAATGAAACCGCAGGAACATTAAGCAGCATGAACATGGTGACATAGATAGTAAGAACTGGGCCAGGAATTCAGCTCTTCTGAATCTTAATTCTGTTACTCCAACCCTTTTACCTAAAAGGAAGCAAGCTGCTAGTAGAATTCATTCTCCTAACCTGCAAGGATACATTATGGATTACACCTAATCATTTATTCTTCCTACCTCTTGAAACCATTTCAAAATAATATGAGAAAACACACAGATACATAGATAGATAGAAGAAAGAGGAGAAAAAAGAGAACCAGAGATCTCAAAAACATTTTGGAAAATACAAAGCTAATGGAGAAATTCCACAGTTCTTCACCACTGAGCCCCCGAGGTGCTTAGGGCATGAGGTACCAGTTAAGAAGCAGTTTCTAGGAAAGCCAGACTGAAACGAGGAGGATTAAATAAGGGGCTTCGTAGTGAATACAGAACTTTCAGGCTTAACATTAGAATCCTTGGAGCCAGGTCAGTTCTCCCCAGGCAGAACACTGGAGAAAAAATACATCCAATGTGGGACATTTCAAGACCTTCTAGTAAAAATTCATAGTCATTATCTAAGGATTTTTCAAAAAGCCTAATATATGTACATAGAAACTGTAATTATAGGTTGCTGTTCTATCATCTAATATGATCTTTAAGCAAAGCATTATGAGTCTTTGGAGAAAAGTCTCCATCATAAAAGAGAACGACTAAATCAAACAGCAAAAGAAAGTTAAGAGAACAGAGAGGCATTTGGTTAAGGGAAAATTACATTATTACAAAAGTAGTCTATAAATCATATCTGCAGGAAGATATTTTATCTCTACGATAAAAACAATATGCTATGAAAAGACACCTAGACAATTTTTTAAAAAAGTGCTCACATGTAAGAAGTTGGCACATAAAGTTTTGGAAACCTCTCAGAATTAGGGCAAAAAGAAAAAAAGAATAAAACATGTAATAAAGGATAATTCATAAGGTCAAAATCTATAAAAAACAGTTTCAAAATGAGAACAAGTGTGAAAATGGACATATGGAATTAACAGAGATATTTTAAACAAAAATTTCCAGATAGCAGGAAGTGAAATGTCTTTTCTGAGAGTGCTCAACATCAGGAAAGAAAAACACCCCGCAAAGGGTCCTAACACAGAAGCTTCAGAACACCACTGAGTCAGGAAAAAAAGCCAAAAATGTTTCAAAGAGATATTTACATATCAATAAGTTGGAAAATTACTGTAAACTAAATGATAATGTAATAGTCTCCAAAATTCTGGACTTTAGTTTTTTCAATTATAAAATGAGGAAAATGATATATGTATCTTATCAGGTTGTTGGAGTGATACATATTTTATGTTGATACAAATATTTTTAGGGACGCCTGGGTGGTGGCTCAGTCGGTTAACCGTCCGACTTCGGCTCAGGTCATGATCTCACGGTTCGTGGGTTCGAACCCTGCATCGGGCTCTGTGCTGACAGCTAGCTCAGAGCCTGGAGGCTGCTTCTGATTCTGTGTCTCCCTCTCGCTCTGACCCTCCCCTGCTCATGCTGTCTCTTTCTTTCTCTCTCAAAACTAAATAAAACATTAAAAATATAAAAAATTTATAATGCCTAGATACGTAGTGCTTAGAAATTACACTGCACTTAATGCTATGTAATTGTTAGCTATTATTGTGAAAGTAAAATTGAGACAGAATTAAGGAATGCGAACTATTTGAGAAAAGGAAATACTCTCTTCATACATACTTGACAGTCTTCAGAATTCTTTAAAGCAAATGTGTCTGTGAAGACAAGACCATATAAGCAGTAGGCTGTTCTGATTTCTTTTTATCTTGGAAGTCTGGGCAGCAGAAACCCTGATGTACAATGGCAAGTTTTGTGTGTGGTATATGAAACAGTTTTGCTGGTGAGACAATTAGCATTGGAAAACTTCTAATGCATCCTCTGTCTGTAAAACTTTCTGATTTAGAAGATGCCATTAGTATCTTCTAAGTTGGTGTAGAATGCTATTGTATTGAACATTTAGAACAGCTTTTAGGGAAAATTCTGATGGCATTGAGTTGCATGTACTCCTTCCTGTTAATTTTTATTGTCATTAGGAAATGGCATAGTTACACCATTTGATATCTTATTTCAAATCAGTTAAATGTTATATAGGAGCCAAATAAGATGATTCATAACTTGCTGAATTCTTTCATTTTTTTATTGTCAAATTTAATAATCTATGAAAAATGGTTATTTGGAACTATAATTTAAAAAATATTGCAAATTTAAAAGAATGATTTTTAATGTTTTTTTTTATATCATTTTTTAGCAGATGTCACTTATTAACCTTGCAGATTATGTTAGCCTTGTTTTTTTTTTTAAGATAACATACCTCATTAAAATTATGCAATCTTAGTTGAGAGATGTGAGTAGAAGCTGAGAAAATGTATATTGAGTGTTATATTAGTAGTACTTACAAGGAAAATGAGTACTTATTTTTTCTATAGAGGAGTTATTAGTTATTTAAATAATTATTTTTAGAAAGGTTCTTTGTTCTGAGCAATAAACTGGTATTTGTTTTGAATAAGCATGTGAGTTAATTAGGTTGAAGATAAGAGACAGATATATTGTCTGGGATTCAGATGTAATTTTTTGGTTTATAAAACAGCAGAGGTACATGCTGAAATCACCTAGTTATGTCTGTATATGTACTTAACAATATAAATAATGCAAGAATTCTGCAAGCTGTAATTATTGATTAAGCTAATCATTCATTCCTGTCCATTTAGTGATTCTCAGGCTATTAGGGTCATAGAATAAGAATCAAAAGAAAGCTGTGAATCTTCTTCCTAGAAAAGTGTCTATATGCACAAAATTTTATCTGTGATTTCAGGATGTTTGTGGTTCCCTGCACGCACATTTATTTCTGGACTCCAGCTTAAGACTTCCTGAACTATCTAATATTTTTACACAGAAATAGAATACTAAAAACAATGGGTAGAAGATAGCTAGAGACAGAGTTCTATTTGGACAAGCCATTGAAGAATTAAAACTGTGGCTAGAAAGATTTGTTTCAAGAGGAAGAGAATTCCCTGTCAACCAAGTAGTTTAGTTCTGAGGCTAGATACCTGGTCAGCAGGGATTGAATAGATGTTTGTTCTTGATAGGTCAGTCTGTGCAATAGGTACAGAGTTATAACTGGAAACATTTGGGATGAGAGGACAATAGGTGGTTTTTTGCAGATGATGTTTACCTGCTTTAAAAAGCTGATGGAGGAGTGCCTGGGTGGCTCTGTTAGTTAAGTGTTTTGAACACTTAACTCTATGTGTGAACAACCATGATTGAGGACATATAATAGAAAAAGAATCACCAGCTTTATAGCCAAAAATATAAGCTGCCCAAATTTGAAATTTGAAAAAAAATTGAAAAAAAATTCAAATCCATATATTAAAGTATAAGTAGTCTTAATCAACTAAAATAGTTGAATAAAACCCATTCTCATCAGTTTGCAGTAAAATTAAATCCAAATAATTTAAAATGTATAAAAGATAAAAACAAGTGAAACTAGAGTTCCTAGAAAAATATTAGTGAATTATTTAACCCTGTTGCCATCTGGCAGAGCTTTCCAGTGTGGCAGTCTGGGGACTCTGACTTATTGTAGCCTTTCTGAAGGTCTATTTGACCCTTATAAAAAGTTCTTGAAAATTTATAGGCTAGTAAATTATCCTGCAGAAAAATTATGACATGTTTGCAAGTAGGATGATCCCTACAATACTTTTCATGATAGGAGAAAGATATAAACAGAAATAACCTGGGGTGCCTGGTTGGCTCAGTCGGTTAAGTGTCCAACTTCAGCTCAGGTCATGATCTCAAAGTTCATGGGTTCAAGCCCGCATTGGGCTCTGTGTTGACAGCTTGGAACTCTGTGTTGACAGCTTGGAGCCTGGAGCCTGTTTCGGATTCTTTGTCTCCCTCTTTCTCTGCCCCTTCCCTGCTTGCGTTCCATGCTCTCTCTCACTCTGTCTCTCTCCTAAAAATAAACATTAAAAAAAATTTAAACAGATATAACCTGAGTAAAATTTCAACCCTGTCTGAAACCCCTGCTTATCAGTTATTCCCCATATCTCTACCATGTCTTTTCTTCACAGAAGTTATTACAATTTATTATACTAAATGTTGTGTTTATCTAATTTGATTATTATCTTTCCTAATCTGTAATTAAACCTCGCTTTGGGGCTTAACTATAACCCCTTTTATACAGTACTGTATTTCTAAGGCTGGATCCTTGTATGGCAAAAGTAGGCATTCAGTGAGTATGAGTGAATGAAGAAATTTTAGCAACATTATGCTCGATCTTGGTTTTTATACACAACTTTCAACGAGATGATCTTTTCCCTATATTTCCTACCAAAAACATGGAGTATTTTAATGCAGTGCAGATAGCCTAACCTAAGACACAGAAACATTAGTTGAGAAAAGTTGGAGCTATTTAAAATAATATTTATCCATACTTGCATTAATTCTGTTTATTGTAATGTTTGTTTTTATGTAGTTTAAAGACTTGGGAATATATTTGTGGATATCTTGGGATGATTCTCGTTTTATAAGCCCCATCAATAGTATTTAAGTGTCATTGCCTTTGGAATCAATGCTATTTTCATCAGAATAGAGCTGAAAATATATCTCTTTGGGCAATGACATTAAGAAAGAATGACATTACTTTTTGATGTATCATGTTTTTATTTTTTTCTTTTACCAAATTGTGTTGCCTTGGTATAAGAGAATACATGTCAAGTCCTATTGTGCAAGGATTAGAAAGTAGAACTGTCTGTAGGTATAGTTAATAAAATATTGAGTCTGTGTTTTGAAAGAGGATTAATTTTGAACTTTGACTCTGTAGTAAGTAGATTCTTTTACTGTGTTCATCAAACTTAAAAAAATGCCAGCCCCAACTGTTCTGAATCAGCACTATTAAATTGATCCTTGTGTAATGTTAATGGAAAGTATACCATAGCTCTTGATACAAGAAAATTGAAGTTGACATAACTTTTAAAAGGAAAGGCAACTTGAGTCTTAGAATATAGTGGTAGCTTAGTTTTTGGGCATAAAAAATAGAGCAGATAGATAGCAAAAGCAAAACACATGGACAACATTTAGAGCAAAATTATCCTCATGAATCTAAAGAATAGACTGGGACAGGCTTTTACCAATTGCAAGATGTGGTTTTTGAACTTCCATGTAGGTTGAAAGAAAGAAGTAATGAAAATCAAGGTCATTTGATAAACCAGAGAATAGGCAGACCTCCCCCATACCCAACAGGTATTTGCTGGAAAAGCAGTCAGAACTGGGGTGGGATTCACACAGTCCAATGGCAAGAGGTCTGCAGTAATTTCAAGAGAAAAGGTCGCTGATCCCAGGTCTGGGGCAGGATAAGGGCCTGAAACAACTTGACAGACCAGATAGTAAGGAAATTATCAAAGACTACCAGGGTAATATAAAAAAAAAGTTAGGAATCAACATGAAAAAGCCAAGATGAGCTTCAAAAAGGGTGAGAATTTCAACAGATTCAAACTGAACAGATGTTTGAGTTCATAATGATACAAAAGATGCTTAACCTCTGAAACTCATAGAGGCACAATTTCTTACCTTGAAACTTGGGTAAATAAAAGGGAAGAAATCAAGCATTTACCCTGCTTTTCCTATATTATCTGAACCAATATGTAACCAAATAGCCGAGGATGAAAAGAGTATCTTTATAAAATTGTTTGAGTCAATACATGAAAAGGTAAGGGTATTATTAGAAAATTGCCACTTTACCATCCTCATTCAATTCATGGATCTAGATGTTGAGCATCAGTGGCCACTAATAACAAGAGCAGAGCCAGATATTGCATTTTCTTGATAAAGGAACATACACCACCTATAGTTTTGCCAATGGAATGGAATCTGAATCTCATAGGACCTCTGGGTCCAGATGCCACATTTCAGGAAATATAAAAGGTGGAAGAACATGCTGAACTTGTACTTGAGCATGTAATTAGCAAAATCCATTGTTGGAGAATTCATGGGCCTGTCACCCAGTTTCTTCAGCAGGTAGATAGTAAAGAAAAGAATGGGATGGAAGGGAAAGTGGAGGTTTGAGGCAGAACAAACTATGCAATTTAGGGATGCATAGTTGTGATGAAACTCAAGAAATTCAAGGAAGCAATTACTATGAAAGCCAGCAGAACTGTTATTTCTGAGGGTGCGAGGGGGCTGTGATTGGGGTCATACACATGGAAGGGCTTTCTGGGGCAGTGGTGATGAAGTTCAATTTCTTGTCCTGGGTGGTGATTTCAAGGACATTTGATTTATAATAAGTCACTATTTTCTCTACCTGTTTATTTTACAATGAAAAGGAAAAAAGGAAAAGAGGTAAGTTGTCAGCACAGAGCCCAATGTGGGGCTCGAACCCACAAACTAGGAGATCATGACCACATAAGGATTGACTTTAATGGAGGGAAAGAATGCCAGTAGGGAAATTGTACAAAATGATATGCCATTAGAGAAAAATCATGATGCATTGATTCTATAATATTTAATTATCAGCTAAATTTTATAATTTTTATTTATTTCTGAGAGTTTTGTTGCAAACCATCACAAATAGTACTTTTGCATGTAATTTTATTTGGTAAAAAACACTAATTGTTGGGGTAATATTATCTCAGATTTTTAACCTTTAAATCTTTATTAGTCTATCATTACTCTGTTATGATTCTAGAAAGCATAAAGTATTTTCAGGTTTGTTGTAAAGACAATCAAGTCAAGAATTATTTGGGAATTGTGTGCTTAAAAGGTAGAAAAATCCATTGGAAGATAGCAAAGGGATTTACCTATTGACTAAACTGCAGACTGCCTCTATATCCTTTTTCTACGTAAAATAAACCTAATGTATATTCCTTCTGTATCAACACATCATGTTGGAAAGGGAGAGAAAAGCTCTTAACCTACTTTCCTATCTTCAATTTTTAACTTTATCATGCTTGTTAATTGCCTGGGTGTCCTTTAACCATCTATTTCCATGATTCTTTCCCAGAGGCTTGGTTTAATTTTAAAAGTGCAGTGTATTCAGCCCTAATTATGTGAGAGCTCACTGCAGGCAAACAGCAAGAGATAGTAATGACCAAAATGTATTTTTAAATCAGTGCGACAGATACCAGAAACACATTGCTGTAAACATTTAATGACTAAGAAATATAACCATGTAAGGTGATATTTAGAAGCTAATGGTATTTGAAAATAAAATTCCTTCTTAGAAACATAACTTCACTAAATGTGATTTTTTAAAAAATATATATTTTTGTAGTTTTATATATTTTATTTCTCTTATCAAGTATTTAAACAAGGTGATCATTCTCACAGCCTCAAATTCTTTTCATCATCAATAAATAGACATGAGTGGTTCTACTTTATCTGAGTTTGAATGAAGTTCACAAAATATGCAGTCTGTGTGCCTGGAAATAGTGTCCATTGTTTCTTTGAAAAGCATGCTATTATGTAGATTTAAATGTCCACAATAAATCAAGATTTTAAACATTTTCTATCACAGTTACTTTTACGTTAAGTTAGTGGGGGAAAGAATTACCATTGAAATGTTTTAACTGGTCGTGCAAAGAACAAGCAATAGCCAGTGGTTTATTCTACAGAGTCAAAATGCAGGTTTATCTGCTAAACTCTAAGTGCCAGGCACTGCTTTAGTGTCTTTATTATCTGCCTGAATCCTTTGAGCAACCCTACAACACTTATTAATTGTGTCATATTACAGTCTAGAAAACCAGATTATGCAGTGGGTAGGTGGTCAGATAGTTTCTAAGTAGAGAAGCTTGGATTTGAACTCAGGGATCTGGCTCAGAGCCCAGGATCTCAACCACTTGTCCCAGAGGAATTTAGTCATTTCCTGACCTAGTTGACTCAGTCTTTTTCTCTGACTTTTTAAAAAATGTAGTGTTAGAATTTATGTATTCTTTTCCTGGCTATAAGAAGCTTAGTTATTTAGGTGATAGTCTTGAAGGGGAAATAGCACCCCATTAGCAAAATATTGGCTGCATTTTTCTGAAAGCTCACTTCTAGTTCACCATGTGGGATTGCATTCTATGTGTAAAAACCAAGTTATTCCAAATGCTTGCTTCTTTTTATAAAAAGATAAATATTTGACATTAAAGAGTTAAGGGTAAATCTTGAAATTAAAATACCCTTATCCAGGTGGGTAACTAAAACAAACAGAACTATAAAGACTTTTTTCTTTTTTTTTTTTTTTTTTGGCTCTACTTAAGTTTAGTATTCCAGAAAACATAAGAACTAGTAAAAACAATTCTATTTACTAAAAATACTTCTAATTTCCTTTCATTATGTTCTTTTTGTATTCTTTTAAATGATAGTGCTTATGTACCAAATGAACAGACTATTCAAATGAAAATAGCAATGAAGAACCAAACTCATAATGAAGGTATCAGGACGTGTATGGGAATAGAAAGAAACTATAAAACTTTAGCTACAGATATTATTGATAAAAGATATAGCTATTACACAAAAAAGGTCAATGTTTGCTGTTTGGTTGCATCTACAACCATATAAATATTATATATCGGATAGCTTATAAATTGGAATTCATTCGAATAATAATGAATTACAATTGCTTGAGAAATTTTAAGAGAGTTATTATTAGACTTTGAATCTACTGAAAAAAAAAAACCCAGGAAGCTAAGAAAGGCAGGAAACAACGTGTAAAGTTTTATGTGGCAGATGGCTAAGAAATTTCCCTTAAACTACAGTCCTGTTGTACCTCTGAGATCATTCCCCTTGGTTTCTCTAGGTGTGATACCAAGATATTCCACTTAATGGAATCACTGCACCCAAAAACAATTGTTTCATAACCCCCCTTTCCTTATTGGGACTGTGAAGCTATAGAAATAATCTGAAGAAACTAAATCCCAAACAGAATGAAACATAAGCAGAGATACTGAAGAATTAAGGAAAATTCTGCTGCAACTTATTTGTTTAAAAATAGAGTTTGTTTAAAATTCTTGAAAAAATGCAGTAAGTGATGATCGAGTCTTAAAAATCAGAACTTCCACTAATAATGGATAATTCAAAAGTGTATTTCATCACTTACTTTGTTTAACTTAGGTAAGTTTAAATTCTTTTTCTATAAGAAACATGCTGAAAACACTTAAATAAACCAAAATGAAACAAACCTTTGACTCTCAGTTATTTTTGATACTTTCATAATTCATTTTTTACCTTTACTGACTTTCAAAAAGAGGCAATTGCATTCATTCTCACTCCCTTGCTTATCATTACTCCTAAACCCTGCATTACCTGGCTTTCCATTTGAACAGAACCTGGAGGGAGGGGGAACCCCCCAAAACAGAAAACAAACAGACAACCAAACAATAAATCTTATAAATGTCATTTAATCTCCTTGTTTCTAAATCTAGTAAACACTTTTCAGATTTTAATTTGAACTGTGAATGCCATTTGACACTCCTTTTTGACTTTGCTGACCCTTCACTACTCTGATTATTGCTTAAATATTATTGGTTCTCAAAATCTAGCTTCAAGGCCTCGTCTCTCCTCACTGTACATTTTCTCCTTGGAAATCAAGGCAAGATACCATGTCTTGAAGTATCACTGCCTCTTCTAGCCCCAGCCATATTATTATCTTCAGTGTACATGTCCAACTGCCTCTTTGGTCCATTATGTCACCTCTGACCTGATGGCCAAATGTGCTCTCCAGCTTATGTTTCCTCAAGGATTGAGTGATTAATGACGGTACTTAACATTAAATCTCATTATTCCTTTAGGCTTCTACTTGTTCTTCCCTGGCATTCAACCTGTGATGCATAGATGTACACAAGTGCATGTGCACACACACATTCAATCACTCACACACACCACCACACTTACCATGACTTACTTATTCTGCCTTTTAAATGTTTCCTAAATCTGTCACCTCTTCACTGTCACTACCAAGGCTCAGGTCCATTTCCTCTCATATTTTTCTTTTGTGATCCATCCATTGGATTCTAGTTTGGTTCCACGTCTGTTTTCTTTTCTTTTTTTAATATTTTTATTTATTTCTAGGAGAGAGAGAGAGAGAGAGAGCATGAACAGGGGAGGGTCAGAGAGAGAGGGAGATACAGACTCTGAAATAGGCTCCAGGCTCTGAGCTGGCAGTCAGCACAGAGCCCGACGAGGGGCTCGAACCCATGAACCACGAGATCATGACCTAAGCGAAAGTCGGACGCTTAACTGACTAAGCCACCCAGGCGCCCCCCACGTCTGTTTTCCAAACCAACACCTAATTGTTCCTACTACATTTTGCCTTTTTTTTTTTTTTAACATGCATTCAATTGTCTTTCATGTGTTTCTACTTTAGCATGTTTTTTCAACAATTTGTTATGTCTAAGGAATGAACCAAAATTAAAAGCTAAATAGACAACTTTGGTTATCTATAGGCAGAGAAACAGTGCTGGATTACAGAGTTAAACCAGAGATGATAAACCAGAGACACACAGTTTGTAATGGAATTCAAGAGGAAGGGCTCTGAGAAATTCTCCAAAACTTCACAGCTATGCACTTCAATTCACTGATTTACTAATCACAGTATGTACCAGCCACTAAGCTAGACCCAGGATAGAGCACTGAAAAGTCAGACATTACTCCTCCTTGCGAGTTTATAATCTTGGGTGAAAGACATGCATTAAATGACTAATGAGAGATGATCACTGTTAACAAAGGAAGACCACCGGGTAATATATCGCAGGATAGAGCTAGGAGCTTAATCTAATCCAGGGGGTTAAGAAAAACTTCCATGAAAATGTGACAGTTGAATTTAGAATTCAAAGACAAATAGGACTTAGGGAGGCTTTAGGTGTGGGTGAGAATAGAGTGAAAAACCTGACTCATGACACTTTTTCAATAACAAAGCAATGGCTGATAATGTTTTGAATGATTTCCTGCCACTATTAGTGGGATAAATAAGATAGATAGGCTGATGATAGATAGACAGATGGTGGATTATAGTTAAAAATAGTTAAAATTAATAACTAAAGTAAAAAATAGTTAAAGTATGTCTCAAGGATCACACTGTATATTTGTTTTTTCTTTAATGCATCTTCACAACCTTTGCCCATTTTTCCTCTGGCATGATTATATTTGAATATATCCCTATTCAAGGCTTAGATTTCCCACAAATCGTTTGACACATAAATGATCATTCCTTTGCATTCTCTTGGAATTTATTTATAATTTATATTCCATTATCTTGAGCCTGCATACATTTCCTGGTTATTTTAGCCATTCTATTCTTTCCTCTGTTTTCTCAAATTTTCTCCAGAGCATTTATGTCCTTTACCTCTTTTAGTTTTGTCTCCTCCCTTACTATTTACCTAAGTAGCCTGAATGCTATGCCACAACCACATCTTACTTTAAGCATGGTAAAAGTTTTATTCTGATTTCCCTGTAGAGAAATCTGCAGATCAAAATATGGACAATTATAGTTTATTTTATTTTATTTTAATTTTCAATGTCTAATGCATGTGACACAATGTATCTGATTGATAAATAAAACTATAAGGTGCCTGTGTGGCTCAGTCAGTTAAATGTCCCACTCTTGATTTCATCTCAAGTCATGATCTGATGGTTTGTGAGACTGAGCCCGGAGTGGGGCTCTGAGCTGACAGGGCTGAGCCTACTTGGGATTTTCTCTCCCTGTCCCTCTGTCCCTCGCTGCTCATGCATGTGCTCTCTCTCCTTTCTCTCATTCTCTCTCTCTCTGTCTCAATAAAAAAATAAGGATTTAAAGAAACCACAACTTTATAAGTATATATAGATTTGCTTTTATATGTGTGTGTGTTTCTAGAGCGATTTATACTCCTAGTACTCTTCATGTAATGATAAGATGCATATTAAAAATCTTATTGGGGCGCCTGGGGGGCTCAGTCAGTTGAACAACCAACTTCAGCTCAGGTCATGATCTCACGATTCATGAATTTGAGCCCTGCATTGGACTCTCTGCTGTTAGCACAGAGCGTGCTTTGGATCCTTTGTACCCATCCCCCTCTCTGCCCCTCTTCTGTTTGTGTGCACACTTTCTCTCTCTCTCAAAAATAAATAAACATTTTAAAAAATCTGATTGTTTTCCTAAAGATCTCATAGACAATATCACATACTTAGGATGACAAAGGAGATCATACTGGAAAAGCTAAGTGATAAGGATGTAAACATTTGAAATAAAGTGATCCTTCAAGAAAGAAATCTGGAGATAAATCTCTGTGTATAAAATCCAGCCATGTCAGAATACTCAACATATGCACACACATACTTTGTAAATTATGTAAAGTAGGGAAGCATACACACAACTGCAGTGAAGAGCTCCCTATTTGTCTTGATCCAATTAGGGAGAAACTGGGCTACATGTAGGCAAAGTTGTGAAGTATGAAGAATCTGTGGTCTGCTTACCAGCCTTTTCCTACAGCATTTTACTGTTTTTGCTCTTGAGCCTCTTTCCCATTAAAACATAAAAATATTTGGCACCTACGATTATTAATGATATTTAGTCTTGAGTGTATGCATGTTGAAGCGACTTCATCCTATTTTTTTAATTGATGCTTTAATAACTAATGATACAAAAGACATTTCACAATTGAAGAAGTGAGCAAATTACTTAATGCAGGTATGTGATGGGAGCTGTACAGAGATGACCCTTAAATCATATTAGGCTTATTGGCTCTTCCTGAAGGTAAAGCTGATTTAATACTTTGGGATGATCCAGGGAAAGGTCAAAAGGTACAGTCAAGTATAACAAATGGGGCTGAAGATGAAGAACATACATTTGCAGTGCCATCCTTGGCACAGCTGTGCGATTTTTCTCTTAGCAGTTCAGCATATCTTTGTATAAAGAGAGCATTCAGCCTGTAGCCTCTGTCCACATGGGGCTGGAGGGTGTGTTGGAATGAAGGATCACCAGTGACTCAGTGGCCCAGAGAATGAGCGCTCTAGGTGATCTGCCAGGGGACCCAGGGTGTGTAGGAAAGGAGCAGCCATGAAAGGTTTGAATGAATAGGTAATAGACATAACGTGGTGGCTAATACAGCGAGAGAGAGGACCTGACTGGCTTAAGATATCTTAAGGGACAAGAGTTGATTTCATGCTGCATCTAAATCTTGAGCAAAGCTAGTATCAGACTTGGTATTAGACGGGTGCTGTAAATTATTGGAAGTATGTGGCAGTCGGTCTCTCCCAAGATAGAGCTTATGAAATTCAGAGTAGCACTGAGAGTAACAGGTCCAGAATGAGTATCGAATCATATTTTCCAGGAAATTCTGTTGCCACTTATTTATATTTTTCAAGAAGTGATTACTTGGGAATTCTGAAGTTTTGTGCCACCTGCATTCAACATATAGTTAGATGGTTTTATATCCATGCAACTCTTATTGAAAATGCATTCTTTCTGTACTTTCTTATTTTAAATCCCGCAATTATTTTTCATTGTATTGAAAGTATATTAACGAAATATTTAGTTTTCATGATATTGAAAAATCTTGTCAACTTGTAACATCATTTCCTGATTTATGTGTAATAACTAAAAATATACTTAATGTTAAATTAATTCCGGAGGTAGAGGACACCAAAGTTAAGTGATAGCTAATAAAAATGCATTACTCTTAGTTCTGTTTTTAGTGACAAAATATGTATTTTCTATTTCATTATTACAAAACTTTGTTAGAGTTCACAATGTAAGCTTAACATAAAATTATAAACAAACATGATACATTATGTAGATAAAAGATATTCACTGAAGAAGTATGTTTTTTTTTTTTTTGAGAATGTGTGTTTCCCTCTTTTTATTCATTATCCTTTTATCAAACAGTTTAATAATTGCCTCCACAGACAGTGATGTGGCACTTAAAATGTATAGGCCTCTAAGTACTCCTCATAAAATAGTTTTAAATGATTAAATTCTAATTGGAGATACTTAAAAATTTTGACTATTTATTAAATGTTTCTTTTTTGAGAGAGAGAGAGTGGGGGAGGTATAGAGAGGGAGACAGAAGATCTGAAGCAGGCTTGGTGGGGTTCAGACTCACAAACTGTGAGATCATGACCTTAGTCAAAGTTGGATGCTCAACTGGCTGAGTCACCAAGGCACCCCCCAAATTTTTGTGTATTTAACCCAAAGAGTTAATGTATATGTGTATATGTATATTATATATGTATATGTATAGACTAAAAGTCAGCAAAAATTAATATTTTTTAAAATGTTTATTTAGTTTGAAAGAGAGACAGCTCAAGTGGGGGAGGGGGAGAGAGAAAGGGAGAGAGAGAATCCTAAGCAGACTCAGCACTGTTAGTGCAGAGCCTGATGTGGGATTTGTTCTCATGAACTGTGAGATCATGAACTGAGCTGAAATCAAGAGTCAGTAGCTTAACTGACTGAGTTACCCAGATGTTTCTGAAAGTTAGCATTTTAATATTAAAATTTAAAGCATAACTATTTCAAGGAAAGCGTATTCCAATGCCTGAAAGATTTTAATTTATCATTTAAATGTCTCTGTTGTTTCATCAGAGAAAAATATTATTTTGCCTTAAACATTAAAAGAAAAAAATAACTTAAAATGTGAAAATAAATAATGGAAATAACATTGGGGAATATATATATTCATACTTGAAATTGTGAGAAATAAAAAGTACTAGAATGATTCTGCTGTATCTTTTTTGTAGAGAGCATAAGGTCAAGTTTGTGATAGTTTGTTTAGGTGTCTATTTTAGAATGCCTTATCAGTTGATTGTAGCTATAGACAACTTTATTTGAAGACACACACATTTCTTTATCACCTCTAACCCTCCATTTGTGCTACTGATATAGGCAAAGAATTGTGTTACTTGAAAAAGCTACTTATGACGAGGGATGCTTGGGTGGAATTTGAAAAGTTAACCTAAAGAGCTCCCTGTGGCCAAAGATGGAACAAATTAAGCAACTAAATAAAAAAGAGTATTGAATTATAACCCAAAATATAAAGTAAGTATCCATGAATCCATACTGATATAAATAAACAGCTGAATTAATAAATGGAGAGTAAACAAATCTCTCATGTCAAAGAATTCTAAATGACTCATGTAGATACTCAACTCTCAAGGAAGTGTACTATAAATGCCCATTTATTAGTGACTTCTTTTAAAGAAAGAGTGACAGTAGGACTAACTTTGCTTTTGAGAACCCTGACAAATACTCCCCCAGCTAGGTGATCCAGATTAGCGTTGATAAGTCATGTTGCTAATTATGTACTCTTGACATCACGTGGTCTCTGTCTTTGTGCTTTTCTGCCCCCAAAACCATACCCGCAGTCTAGTCATGAGAAAAATCTCAGGCAAATCTCAGTTTTGAGACCATTTTACAAAACACCTGACCCATACTCTTTAAAAATGTCAAGGTCATCAGCACCAAGAATTGTCTAACTCTCCACCCATAGAACCTGAGACGTGACAACTGAAGTGTAATATGGTATCCTGGATAGGATACTGGAACAGAAAAAGGACACTGGGTAAAAATAGCGACAACTAAATAAAGTATAGACTTTAGTTAATGTTCTGTTAACAACAGCTCATCACTAATGACTAACATCTGATGTAAAAATAAGGGGAACTGAGTTGTAAAGTATGTGGAAACTCACTGTCTTTGTAATTTTCCGTAAAAACTATTGTAAAACAAAGCTTTGTTGAAAAGATAATGAGAACAATCTTTTAGTAACCAGATACTTAAAGAACATAGCAAAAGCTGCGAGTCTTTCCAATGAAAGAAAATCTGATCTTTTACATAATAATTGTCTTTAATTTTTATAACACCATTTGTATTTCTGAGTTGTTTAACAGGACAACTTTCTTTTCCAAACACACAGGCCAAAAGTAGTTACTTTCAGACAAAATAAATTTACTTATTCTAGTTTGTTATTTTGACTTAAGTTCTTAACTCATTTTTAATTACTTGATGGAATTCAGTTCTTTTGATCCAAATTGGGTTGATAATATATTTACTATCAGTACAATTACTGCTCAGAAATATCCTCTGAAAACACCCTCTGGCTAGCTAGGCTCACTGAGGCTTGAGGAAGATTTTACTGTCTGTTATTTCTAGCTTTTGAAGTTCATTATCCTGATGTTAAAAATAACACTATCTAAGAAACCCAGAATTTTGTAAATAAGGATAATAAAATAACTTCTAGCACCTTCCGCACAGATATACCAATAATTAAGGCAGCCTTTGTCTTTGCACAGTAGACAGGTAGGATATGCTCACATTTAGTTTGAGGCACAAGCCTAAGCTATTCTCAGTTCTATGGTGTTTTATGACTGGTCAAGTGCATTCCAGTTGCAAACTAATTTAAACAGATAGTTGCAGTGTTGAATAATTTATATTCCACAACATTGTTTCTCCCTTTCTTTCCCTTCCCATTTCCTCATGACACTTTTGAAATCAGGAGAAAAAGCATTCCATTTTAAAATGTAGATTTTAACAAAAGAATTTTTAACACTTACTTGGCATGAACGTTTTTCTTACATGGATTATGAATTTTAAACCAGCTAGGGAAAAATACATTATCTTCTAAGTTAGATTTGGTGGCTTTGCAAGAAGAAAATCCTTGAGTATAACAATAGCAGGTTCTGTCCCATCTTGACTCATTTGTATCTGATAATTCAGAACAGAAGCTATGCCAGTCTCATAAACAGTCTTAATGTTTAACTATTGTTTAAAGTGGAACATTTTGTTTAAAGTTTTACTATTGAAAGTTAGTGTATTGAATAATTATATGACAACTGGAATTGATTTCACATCATGGTTTTTTTTTTTTTTTCTATGTGGTGGTTAAAGAAGATTACACTTATCAAAACTTATTCAACTTGAAAGTATTGGGTTATAACTATGTACAACCATGTACTAGGCACTAAAATACATTCAAAGAAAAACTAGACATAAATCTTGATCTCTGGGGCCTTATAGCCTAAAAGGGATGGGAGGCTTGAAGGATGAAGCATTTATATGTTACTTTAATAACATATATAATGTCAGATAATCTTATGCATATTGAAGATGCTTTTCTGATAATGGACGTTAGGGTTAATGGAACAGAGTGATTACTTCAAGCTGAAAAGTTATAGAGAGTTAATGGAGGGAGGTTGTATTTGAGCTGGAGTTTGAAGAGAGGTGGGATTGGGCGGTGGAGATAGGACAAAACAGACATTTCAAGCACATGGGTACAACATGGATAATAACAGAAAGGAAAAGGTGTGAGAGATATTAAGGAAGGTATATGGAAAATATATTTTTTTTCAAAAATGAGAAATGGTCTTGGATTTTCTGATTGAGAAGGCATTTTGTAGATGTTCAAGTACAAGTATTGCCACTTTCCAAGGAATTAAAATGTTTGGTATTATATTAAAAATAATTTGATATTTTGACTTAAAATGGTTCCTAAGCTCCTTGTATCATCCATATGTGTCAGTGACTATTGTAAAGTAAGTGAGATTTAGGAATATTTGTTCGAATCCATTTCTTTATGTGCTGTTTACTTAGCAGTTTTTCCATAGAACTGATTTTGGAGGAAATCTTCTCATTGTGGATAAATACATTGTAATTTACTGTATAGTAGAATTGTGTGAACATACGTGTTGTTCATATCTTTTGAAAAACATACATTAAAAAGAGGATTTAATCATTTTCTGGGAAAAAATGAGTTTTTTTTTTTTTTTTTTTTTGGTTTCCTAACAGATAAATTCTGAGGTAATAGAGCTTATGTTTGCTGTAGATCAAACATTAGAGACATTTGTGTTGGCAAGTTATAGTATGGTATTTTGAGCCTCCCTTGGGATTGAGTAGTGTAGGAAACTGATAATTTACCAATTTATCCTATTAAAATGCATGGTCCAGAATTATGTAATATTCTAATGGAAGATAACTTCCTCTTAGCAACCTCCATCTTGAGGACTAATGCTTATATCCCTTAAGGAAAATGTACTATGTTTGAAAGCTCCTTTTTTTTTTTAAAAAAATTTTTTTTTTTTTAATGTTTTATTTCTAAGAGAGAGAGAGAGAGAGACAGCGTGAGCAGGGGAGGGTCAGAGAGAGAGGGAGTCACAGATTGAAACAGGCTCCAGGCTCTGAGCCGGCAGTCAGCACAGAGCCCGACGCGGGGCTCGAACCCACGAACCGCGAGATCATGACCTAAGTGAAAGTCGGACGCTTAACCGACTAAGCCACCCAGGCGCCCCTGAAAGCTCCTTTGAGAGTAATATTTTAAAGAAGCCAAGGGCCTGAACTAGGAATTAAAATTCTCTTCTAGTTTCCATGGTTTAACTAAAAACTATGGAATGTGTTGGATTTAGAATTGACAATTAACTTTTATTTCAGGAAAAAAAAAGGCTCCAATAAAGCATAATTTGAAGATTCAGGACTTTTTTTCCCCTTCTATGTTCCTAAATTTGCCTTTCCTTCTTTTTCTTCAGTCTGTGTGAGCTGAATATATCACATGTATGATTCAAAGAAAATTTCTCCACTTTGGTCTATGTCCCATTTCCCCCTATCATCTACAACTACATTTCCCACATATATACTCTTCATACCTATGTTTTTTAATAGTTTCCAGGGGCGCCTGGGTAGCTCAGTTGGTTAAGCATCCTACTTTGGCTCAGGTCATTTCACAGTTTGTGAGTTCAAGCCCCCCACTGGGCTCTGCACTGACAGCTTAGAGCCTGGAGCCTGCTTAGGATTCTGTGTCGCCCTCTCTCTCTGCCCCTCACCCCTCAAGAATAATAAGTAAAACGTTAAAAAAATGAAAATAGTTTCCATACTACCAGCTTTCTAATATGATCAGATTTCTCCTAGTCTTGAAAAGACTTATCCAGTCATAGAGGCAGAGGAGGAACACTGAAAAGTCATCTAGATAAACAAAATAATAAAGAGTTTGTAATTTGATCTTCATACTACCGCACTACCATTGCTTTTGTAATGGTAACCTAGTTTTGTATGATCAGTCCCAAATTTTAGTGTCCATTTTTATAATTCTCAGATTTTGAGTGCTATTTATCATATGTTTCCTAGTTTTACCTGTGCTTCTTTGTGATCTTTCTGCTCTTCTCAGTAACCTCTCTTTTTCTCTTTGTCCTGTACCCAATGCTTATCACCTCTGCTCATATAATTCCTACACTAGCACCCCCACTCCTGGTCCTCAGCCTTCCTACTCCTTAGATTCATTATTTTTCTTTTTCTTTTCTTTTTAATGCTTCTTTATTTTTGAAGGAAAAAGAGACAGATTATGAGCAGGGGAGGGGCAAAGAGAGAGGGAGACACAGAATCCAAAATGGGCTCCAGGCTCTGAGCTGTCAGTGCAGAGCCCGACATGGGGCTCAGACTCACAAACCACGAGATCATGACCTGAGCTGACCTTGGTCACTTAACCAACTGAGCCACCCAGGTGCCTCTAGATTCATTTTTTTTCTCCAACTAAAACAGAACATTTTCACAGGGGTGTTCTTCTAGCTTGTTCAAAATGAACATGTCCAACAGTGACTGAAATCTTACTGTGAAACCAGATCTTCCCAATTACTAATTTCTCAACCTGGCCTCACCTTTAACAACTTGATTCTACATTCTCAGATTAGAAAATTAGAATCTTAGAATCATCTTCCATTTACACCCTTCCTTCCATTTCTGGACTAGGTTTTGTTGCAAAGTAGAACTTCTTACCTCTTCTTTTTCCCCACTGTCTCCAACCTCATCATCCTGATCACACCATACTTCTCTCACCTCCTTCCAATTGAACTCCTATCTATTCCATTTTATCATTTACATTGCTTTCATGGCAAATTTCTAAAAGAAAAAGGAAGTCTTATTTCATTATGCTTCTCATTTCTTCAGAAATTTCCAAAGCTTCCTTTTGTATTCCATATTGACTCCAAATTCTTCTGGTTACTTTTAAATTCCTCTGTAATGGAAACCCATTATACCTATTTCTCTCTATTTCCAACTTCTCTCCAGAATTCACTGTTTTGTTCTGCAAGGGTTGATTTCTGTCCAGCTGCTCAAATACTTCACATTTAAAATACTGGCATATTTTATTCCTCTTGGCCCTTTCATATCCCCTGTCCGGATCTCACCTGTCATGTCTAGTTCCTCAACCCCTGAACGCTCCCTACGCATATGTTGCATTTTTTGCATTCAGCCACATTTGCAGGAATTTATCATAAATCTTAGTAGTAATTATTGGCTGGGCCTAGGGAAATGAACCAGCTGTTAAGATCAATTATCCAGTCATTCACACTCATTTCACCACTCCTTTCACTTGTATGCATATGGTTCTTAAATGAGGATCTGTAGTCATTGCCCTCTTGTTGGGAGAAGATCTAAGTCATGTCCGGAAAGATGAATGTAGTCTTTAGACACATTTTATGTGAAAACAGTATAAAGCTTTGGGAAAGTTAAGATAGTAAAAAGGCACATTTTCAAGATTTGGCTGATACAATAGCTATTGAGGTGTTTGTAGTATCACACATGACAAATTATAATTATATTTTCAGGTCACATATTCTCATCCATAATTTTTAATAATTCAGTTAATTTTAAGGTCAGCCTTCTGCAGTTTGAGCTCAAGTTTCGGTGGTGGGTAGAGAACAATAACATCATCAGGAATGCAAAATGCCTCTGTTTATCTTGATACAGTCTACATTCTAGTTGAATCATATGATTTTCAAGGCTAGCGTGCCAGTTCATTCATTTGATCATTCCTGATATGACCAGGAATAAGTCATATGCTGAAGCTGCAGCCTCTGTATCTACTCCCTTTGGGACTTTCCTAATCCATTTTTTCCCATATGAAATGCACTCTCTATGGCCCCATATCATTTTTATCTATCAAAATATCTGGATCAGCTCAGTGTCACCTTTCTGCACTTTCCTCCAGTTCCCTCAGCTAAGTTCCCTAAACTCATTTCTCAATTTCCTTCTCTTCCTGTATCTCCAGAGTGTTTTGTTTATGTTCTGTTAATTGTCATCTGAATTGATTATGTTATACCTTGTATTTTAGTCATATTCATAACATCTTACACTTGTCATGCATGATGTCTTGCACAGTATAAAAGATCAAAATTTTTTTGAAATGAAATAAAATTTTATTGGACTGAAGCCAGAAATATACACTACCAACACTATGTTTAAGTGAATTATTCAAACATAGCATTTCACACTGATCAGTATAATTACACGATGACTTCTCCTCTCTTGGCTTAGGTTATTGAAATCTAGCCTAATGACAGATAATTCAAATATGTGTTTATTCCTAAAAGTGAATCTTAGTAAATATTTATTTAAGAAAAACTTCACTATCACTATGATGCAAGTAAATGACAGAGAAATATATTAATTATTAAGATTTATAAAGAGATATATGAACTAAATGGATTAGTCACTCCATTACTTTTGGAAAGGTATTTCTTTATACTCTCTCTATGCTAAGCCACCATTTCCTCCTCTCAGAGATTTCCATCCCAGCTTCATTTCCTGGTTCATATTGTTGTTGCCCTGAGTAGACTTGGCTCATGACCATCACTTTGGCTCTTTCCTCCTTTCTGTCTGTAATTCCCCCTCGGAGGACTCATATACTCCCATGGGTAGATTCAGTTTTCACATCTACACAAAGATTCTTAAAGCTGTTTCCCCAGTCCTGATATCCCTTCTGAATTCTAAAACAATATAGTTCTGGGGCGCCTGGGTGGCTTAGTCGGTTAAGCGTCCGACTTTCGCTTAGGTCATGGTCTCGCGGTTCGTGGGTTCGAGCCCCGCGTCGGGCTCTGTGCTGACTGCCAGCTCAGAGCCTGGAGCCTATTTCAGAGTCTGTATCTCCCTCTCTCTCTGACTCTCCCCTGTTCATGCTGTCTCTCTCTCTCTCTCTCTCCTAGAAATTTATAAAAAAATATTAAAAAAATATAAAACAATATAGTTCTGTCTTCCATCATGCCAATATGAAACAGACTAAACTCATTATGTCCAAGATGGAATTTATAATTTCCCCCATTTCTACTGCAAAGTGTCCATGCTATCATTGTCTCGTTTCTCTAGTGTAAGACACGGGAGTTTTGTTTGACTTTCTAAGCTTCCTTCTCCTTGAATCCAGGCAGTCCCACATCTTATATTTTCCTCACAAGGATTTTGTACTCCCTTCTTTTCTGCCTTCCCCAAGTTAGTTTTTGTGTTAGATTATTTTTTGTGTTAGATTATTAATTGTGTTAGAAATTTCTTAAAAATTGCTTCAGGACTCTCAACTTCTTGCTGTGATACACACATATATCCTACAGAGTAAAACTCTTAGATTTGAGAAGGTTGTTGGAGCCTGTCCAGGTTCAGTTTGTATAAGGAAGAAGATAGATGCCCAGAGAGATGGAGTTTTTAAAGATTGGAAGATCTAGGTGCTACTAAATACCTGAAGTTCAGCAGTTGGGTTTCCAAGCTAGTCTTCTGTCTGTCTTGTCACACTGCCTATTCTCAAGAAGATTTTTTTTTCTAACTCCAAGAAATTAATTTGGTCAATATAAACACAAGTATTGCAAGGTAACAACAGATTATTACTTTTCTATAAAACTTATTTTTTATTTTATTTTAATATTTTTAAAGAATTTAATGTTATTTACTTATTTGGGAGAGGGACAGAGAGGGATGGAGACAGAGGATCCCAAGCAGGCCACCTGTGCTTTCAGTGCAGAGCCTGATGGGCTCACACTCATGAACCATGAGATCACAACCTGAGCTTAAGTCAGATGCTTAGCCAAGCATCTGATGCCAAGCCAGCCAGAGGCCCCTATCAAATTGTTTTAAAGTAAAGAACAGCTATGCTGGAAAACATTAAGGCAAAAAGATAACATTATGTTTATTAAATAAGATTCCTGCTACTCAATAGAATGCTTGGTTGCATATTCTGATAATATACATAAAGCTTGGAATTAAATAAGTGTATATCACCTGTCCGAATTATGGATCTGTTTTCCTTTTTTTTTCTTTTTTTAAAATATTTTTTATTTATTTCTAGGAGAGAGAGAGAGAGAGAGAGAGAGCAGGGGAGGGTCAGAGAGAGAGGGAGATACAGACTCTGAAATAGGCTCCAGGCTCTGAGCTGGCAGTCAGCACAGAGCCCGATGTGGCTCGAACCCACGAACCGCGAGATCATGACCTAAGCCAAAGTCGGACGCTTAACCGACTAAGCCACCCAGGCGCCCCGGATCTGTTTTCTAAGATACATGTTCAGTAGTACATATTCAGCGGGGAAGCAGGAATAAATACATAATTTTGCAATTGTGACAATCTACTTTGATAATTAGTGTTAATTATTTTCATTTCTTTTTATTTATTTTAAGTAGGCTCCATGCCCACGGTAGAGCCCATTGCAAGGCTTGAACTAATGACCCTGAGATCAGGAGTTGCATGCTTAACTGACTCAGCCACCAGGAACCCCAGTAATTATTTTCTATTAAGCCAGTCTGATGCATATAAGGAAACTTGTGCTATGGCTATGGCATAAAAAATACTGCTTTTTTGTGTAAACATATGAATAAATACAATAAAAAGAAATATGACACATAGCGTTAGACTGATGGAACCCTGGATTAGTAACTAAAAAACCTGGTTTCAAGCCTTAGATGCCAATGCTTAGCTAAGTGGTTTTGGCTAAGTCCCATACAATTTTGTTTCAGCTTTCTCTTCTGTAAACATAGAACTAATAAAACATTCTTGTACATCTCACAAAACTGTTGAGTAAATACAACAGCAATGATTACTGTGAAAATACTTTATGAATACTAAGTTGTTTTTATAACAGTCGGGAAATAGCTATTGCCTGACAAACTCCTACAATGTCATTGTAGTTTGACAACCAAGTTGAAAGGTAGCAAAATAGAACCATAACACTGATTCATCTTACCAGTATTAGTTCCTAGAGTTTCATCAATTCAGAATATTCTCAAAATGTTTATGTTGATGACTTGCAGAACATTTTATATTCATCCTAAACATGATTTTCTAATACATGTTTTATAATTTCATGTGATGTGAATTTGTTAACAGTATCAATCTTTGGTAATGTTTTTCCAGAGCCTACAGTATGTTTGACACTGTACTAATATTTAAAATATCTCAACTCATTGAGTAACAACTCATTGTTACTTTTCTTGGTATTTTTTTTTTTTGAAAATCCGGTAGTTTTTAATGTAAAGGGGTTTGTCATTCTAAAATAATACCTTTATTCCTTTTAAAATCTGGCATATAAATTTTACTCAAAGGAGTAATAGAAGACAAATGGGTATGAAACAAATAGTTTTCCCCTGGATTAAAAAGATTGAGTATAGTTGACACACAATGTTACATTCATTTCAGGTATACAAGTTCATGATCCAGCATCTCTCTACGTTATGCTGTGCTCACCACAGAGCATAGCATGGTGCAGTTCCCTTCTGTCCCCAGGCAATGCTATTCCAGTGTCATTGACTCTGTTCCCTACACCGGACCTTTTGTTCCTATGACTTACTCATTCCCTAACTGGAAGCCTATGTCTCTCACTCCCCTTCACCCATTTGCCCCTTTCCCTGCCTCCCTTTCCTCTGGAAACCATCAGTTCTCTATCTTTAGAGGTCTGAATCTGCTTTTTGTTTGTGTGTTTATTTCCTTTTCTTCTTAGATTCCACATGAGTGAAATCATATGGTATTTGTCTTTCTCAGTTTGATTTATTTCACTTAGCATAATCCATCCATGTTCACAGATAGCAAGACCTCATAATTATTATGCTGCATAATATTCCATTATATATTATATTTTATATATTTTTATCTCGCATATATTTGTGTATCACATATCCATACCACATATACAACCTATAGACACATATACATACACATATACACACATATGCATAGACACACACTATATCTTCTTTATTCATCTATCAGTGGACACTTAGGTTGCTTCCATGCTTTGGCTATTGTAAATAATACTGCAATAAACCCTTCGATGTTTAGCAGTGTGAGAATGGCAGCTTCTTTCCAACAGACTACCTGTAGGTTTCTGGGAAGATTGTAGGACAAGATCTCAAACCAACCACTCGGTAACCTCAGGCCTCTGAGATCTTTAAAAAATATCCTTCTAAGCATCTTATTGTTCTTCTCTGTGGCTCATTTCCTGAAAGCCGTTGGGGTTTACAAGACCAGCCAATATGGGTCTTGCTGTACTTCACCCTCTTGCTATACTGGTTAAACTAAGTCCTTACTTACCTACAAGAATGTGTGGAACCTGTTCACATTGTTTCACAGTTTTATGTATTAAGTTTTATGTATTCAGTTTTTTAAGTCTTTCCTCGGAAGTTAGGCTTTCAATTTCTTTAATCACCTTTTCTCCCTATTCTTTTCTGGATGTCTTCCAGCTCATCCACATTTTCATGATATTGAGGTCCCCAAAACAGACTAAAAATTTCTTTTTTTTAAATAGATTTTTATATCTTTATTTTATTTTGAGAGACTGAGACAGAGAGTGAGTGGAGGAGGGGCAGAGAGAGAGGGAGCAGGCTCCAGGCTCTGAGCTGTCAGCACAGAGCCTGATGCAGGGCTCGAACCTACGACTGTGAGATCATGACCTGAGCTGAAGTCAGACGCTTAATTGACTGAGCCACCCAGGTGCCCCCGGACTAAAATTTTCAAGAGATAACACATGCTGAAATTATAATACAGTTCCTTTATTTCTTTTTTATTTTATAAATTTTTTTAATGTTTTTTTATTTATTTCTAGGAGAGAGAGAGAGAGAGAGAGAGAGACAGCGTGAGCAGGGGAGGGTCAGTGAGAGAGGGAGTCAAAGATTGAAACAGGCTCCAGGCCCTGAGCTGGCAGTCAGCACAGAGCCTGACGCGGGCCTCGAACCCACGAACCGCGAGATCATGACCTAAGCGAAAGTCGGACGCTTAACCGACTAAGCCACCCAGGCGCCCCGACAGTTCCTTTATTTCTTTTCTAAAGTTTTATTTATTTATTTTGAGAGAGATAGAGTGTGAATATGAATGGGGGAGAGGCAGAGAGAGAGAGAGAGAGAGAGAGAGGGAGAGAGAGAGAGAGAGAGAGAGAGAGAGAGAGGGAGAGAGAGAGAGAGGGAGGGAGGGAGAAAATCCCAAGCAGGGTCTGTGCTGTTAGCACAATGCCTGACGTGGGGCTTGATCGCACGAACCATGAGATCATGACCTGAGCCAAAATCAAGAGCTGGATATTAACTGATTGAGCCACCTAGGTGCCCCACAGTTCCTTTATTTCTTAAAGCCTTGAGTTATTCATTCATCCATTTATTCAGTAGATATTTAGAGAATTCACTGTAGTTACAGGCATTGTGTTCAACAATGGGGATATAATGAGAAGAAGAAATGAATGTGTTTCCTGACTACAGTGTAACTACTGTAGTTGGAAAAATAGACTTTAGAAAAATTGTCCACATACATGTAAAAATACAAAGTGTGTGTGTGTGTGTGTGTGTGTGAAAAGACAAAGGACTTAGGGACTGTATGACTGGGGCACTCGACCAAGTATAGAGCTTATTTCCTCATTCAGTTTAGGAGCTCTTCTCCTGACCTTAGCATGTGCACTGCACTGTAACAGGTTTTGTTTTTAAATGTAAACTATCACTATGGCATAGTCATTGCCTTCCATAAAATACCAAGGGATGGCTTATGAGAGCTTGTGCTTGCTGAAATATATTTTGCAATCTTATATGAAATGTGACTAAGTATCTTTAAGATAGGTTATTTATTTATTTATTTATTTATTTATTATCTATTTTATTGGCAAACAGTTACAACTCTAAGCAAAAGCAGTATGCTGGCTAAGGAAATAGTTTTACTCAAATCCTAAATCACTTTTCCACATTGTCCATTTGCTGCCCTCTCCCCCCACTCCCACCTGAAAAGATACTTTAGAGATGCCACAGCTTGACCCTGGATTAGGTTTAATACATTCTAAGGTTGTGTGCCACATAGGTTCAGAGGAAGAAGAATGACTATGGCTCAGAGACTTCAGGATTGTGCTAGATGCCTTGCTTTGCTAGAGGATGGAGAAGCTAAAGAAGAGGAGAAAGGGATGAAGTGTATGCCAGGCTCTTTTAGGGAGCAGTTGTGCAGAAGAAATTAAGAAAAGGAGGTGCAAAGGAAAAGTAATTAGATTAGCCTGTCTAAAGCTTTGTTAGCAGGTTGAGGATTAGAGAGAGAAAAGGTCAGAAAGATTGGGTAGGCATGTAAATTAGATGTTTACACCAATTTTAAACTGCCAAGAGTTTTGGCATGATTTAATTCTCATGAACACATTTTATAGGTTGATACTTCTCTTGTAATCTTTTATTATCCTGTAACCCCTATGGGTTTTGAAATAACGATCTTTGAGTTGGTAATCTCAAAGTGCAACAAAATAATTATTTCAAGAATTGCTCTCTTTGACATATATATAAGTTCAGTTCTTGGGTCCTCATTTCTTTCCCCAAGTATCTCTCTGGTACCAAGAAAATCCAGAAATTTTATTTCTTCACAAGTTTTCTGTTTTTGTTAGTTGCTTTTTTAGCTGTTGAAGAAACTAAACACCCAACCTGTCACTTATCTGAAGGTGGAGCCTTTTCTTTTAAAAATGAACTAAAATGTACAAAGCACAAAAAACTCTTGTAGGATTTAATAAAGTTATAATTAGCTTTAAAATTTCAGGGGCGCCTGGGTGGCTTAATCCGTTAAATGACCAACTCTTCATTCTGGCTCAGGTCATGACTGCGGATCATGGGATTGGGCCCCACATAGGACTCTGTGCTGATAGCACGGTACCTCTTTCTTTCTCTCTCCCTCTCCTTCTCCTCCCCCCCTCACACTTGCTCTCTGTGTCTCAAAATGAATAAACATGAAAAAAAGATTAAAATGTCCTGCTAGGGGTGCCTGGGTGGCTCAGTTGGTTAGGCCTCCGACTTTGGCTCAGGCCATGATCTCGTGATTCGTGGGTTCCAGCCCCGCATCGGGCTCTGTACTGGTAGCTCAGAGCCTGGAGCCTGTCTTCGGATTCTGTGTCTTCTTCTCTCTCTGACCCTACCCTGCTTGTACTGTCTCTTTCTGTCTCTCAAATATAAATAAAAAACAAACAAATAAAAAAGTCCTGCAAGCAGTGGGCTACACAAAGCACATGTAATGCCCACCCATTAATGGGATTCAGTTATCTATGGAGCGACATCCTATTTTGGATATATTGTCATTAAAGATAAAAGAAAAAAAGTTTAATAATGTCACTGCATGAAGAAGAAAGGAACGAAAGAAAAGATGTCAGACATATTTCAAGTTATAGCTACGTAGAAGCACACATACATGGGAGTGAAGTGAAGTGGAGTGCTTATTCATTTGATTCATTTGTAGGTAACTGAAAATTGCTCACACTGGCACTTCTGCTTAAAATATGCCCGGATGTTTGTGTGAATTACCCAGACAATTAAGAAAACTTGGTCCTCAATTCTTAAATATTCCACAGTAAATGTTACTCTGCCCACACATCTTGATACTTGTTACAGACCTGGGAACATATGTTCCTGGTAGAAGCATGTACTGCACACATCACCCAATCTGCTCCTTAGATAATATGCAGCTGCCAGTGGGTGAAAACCTCAGTGTAATTCAAGTATGAAATAGCATCTTTAGTATTGTTTTAGGGAAAAATCATAAACTAAATGGAAGTAATATGTCTATTTATCTGATTAGAACCTATATAATCCATGGACATGAAAAATTTTCAACCTCAAAAGTCTTTTGTTAAAAATAAGAAGTAGATATTAGTTCTTTTTAAAAATATGTTGAGGAAAATATAGTACTATAAAATCTATACCTGTAAGCAGAATATAACTTAAATTAAAAAAAATGTTTCTTTATTTATTTTGAGAGAGAGAGAGAGCATGAGCTGGGAGGGGCAGAGAGAGGGGGAGAGAGAATCTCAAGCAGGCTCGACAGCACAGAGCCCGACATGAACCCAAACTTTAGACCTGTGAGATCATGACCTGAGCCAAAATCAAGAGTCAGAGGCTCAACCAACTGAACCATCCATGCACCCCTAAGAGTGTAACATTTTCAACTAACCTTTTATTTGATTACATTCTTGGCTGTGCTTGATTATGATCCTTCATTTTAATCAGGAAAACAAATTTTAAAAATATGAAGAGAAAATACTTGATGTAGTCTTGGATTTGGTTTATATCAGAACAGCTAAACATTAACTAAAATGTAAATACACTACCCGACCTTATAGCTTTCATGGCATTTATTTAATCCCTTTAACTCTACATTGTGTCTGTTCTCTTAGTACTCCTAGTGGCAACCTAGAGATTGGGATAGTTTTTAATATTCAGTGAATGTGTATGGCATTGTGCACACCAACACAAGATTTTGTAGTTCTGTATGTAAAGTATCAATTACTGACTTTGAAATCCTGCCCAATTCTTCTGTCCTTCCCCAATTAAGACTTCATCATTCTTCTTGGTGTGCCCATCCTAGGATTGCTCTTTTTATAAGTCTATCATAGAACTTATAATATTTTAGAAAATACTATTGCTGATCTTTCCTAGACCTTCTTTTCTTGACGACTGGGGCTGTGTCTAATTCTCTTTGTGCGCTTAATGACAAGCCTAGGAAGCAGCACCTATTTGTTGATAAATTAATGTTCGTGCCATGAATAAAATTCAACTTCAGGACCTCCTCAACAAATGCTTTCTGTAAATTTCTTTAATAGTAGTACTTTTTTAAGTGGATGACCAGTTGTTTTTCTCTTTCGACACCCCAGAGTGCTTACAGGGTACTATTTATGAACATGCCATGAACTTTGTCCTAGTCTTATTTAAGTACAAGTTTTTCCTATTAAGTTGAAAGTTCTTGAGCTTAGAATTTGTATATAGTATAGGTTTGCCTTCTCAGAGTGCTAGAACAATACTTACTGTGTAGAAGGTAGCCAATATGTATTTGTTGGAATTATTATAATGTAACCACCTGAAAAATATTTGCTACTAAATTTGGCTTTTGCTTTCCAAATGCTTTTTGCCTTTACAGCATCTGAATTGATTTTGGTTTTTACACTAGTGAGATATCTTTGCAGGCCAAGGCAGAAAGAATTCAGAAATCCCCTTTGAAATAGGCAATTTCACAGCTCCTTTATTTAGAAAATGTGTGTTACTGTATGGGTGTAGGGACGGATGGACTATCATGTTTATTCTCTGCAATTGTAAGTAAACTCTCAATGGCTTCTTTATTGAAAGGCACGGAAAGCAAAGACCAGCCATGAAGCCATACCTGCAGCACCACAGTGTACTCCCCTTAAGAGCTTGGACTTCTCCTTGTGAAAACAATTTTATTTTCACTTCAGATAGGTAACTGATAAGGACAGGGGCAAGTATAGTTGTACTGCCCTACTATGCTACAAAGTGTGGGAAAGTTTTGTGTTTTTTTAATATTACTCTTGTATCCTTGAATCATTTATTCAAGCATCAAATATGGTGGAATGTGGATAAGGATGAAAGTTGATCATGGGTTCAAAAGCAGTTTTACTCATTTAATTTATTACTGTCCTTCCCCAATTAAGACTTCATCATTCTTCTTGGTGTGCCCATCCTAGGATTGCTCTTTTTATAAGTCTATCATAGAACTTATAATACAAGAATTTAAGAATGGCTTTTAGTTGGTTGGGTTTTAGTTTCCTCTTAAATTTAGGCAATGCTGCCAACCTCTTTGAGTATCAAGTGAGACAATGTTTACAAAGCGCCTATTATAAAATAAATGGGCACCTAGGTGGTTCATTTGGTTAAGCGTCTGACTCTTGATTTTGGCTTAGGTCATGATCTCACGGTTCATGGGTTCAAGCCCCAGTTCAGGCTGTGCACTGATGGCATGGAGCCTGCTTGGGATTCTGTCTCTCTTTCTCTTTGTGCCTCCCCCGCTTGTCCTTTCTCTTTCTCTCTCTATAAACTTTAAAAATTAAAAAAAAAATAGATGTTACCTATATTTTATTGCTGTGATGTTGCTTTATTTTTTTGATATTTAGTGAGGTAAATTATATACAAAATCAGGATTTTGAACACATTCACAAACTTCCATAAGATGTAAACATTTTGCAGACTTGAGGACAAAATAGTGTGCTTTGATACTGATTTTGAACCTTCCATCACACCTTCACACTGCAGCAGTAATACAAAAGATCTGTGTGGCTTTGGCAGCTTACGAATGAATAAAGAGACTAAGGGTCTTTTTGAGATTTGCAGAGTAACAAGAAACACAGGGGAAGTGACCTAAATTATCATTGACAAAAAAGATAAACTGGACAATTTAAGAGCAAGCAGTGTGGTGGGAAGATTGTGGCAAGAATGAGGGAAGAATTATTCTGAAATTAAAACCTTCAACTTGAGTAAACCTTTAAATTAGCTATGTATTCAGACAGTGAAGAAGTCAGTCATCTTCTACCTTCTCTTCAAAATTTCACAGTGATTGGACCAAAGTCTATCAGCAAATATAAAGCACTTAGGAACTAATGGTCATTTAATTGAGCTTTAAAATAAAGTTGTCCTCAATGTCTGTGTCATGGGACTCTGTATTGGTAAGGTTACCGAATATGGAGTTTCTTTTAATCCACCCTTGGAAATGGATGCCAACTTAATGAATTTTACACAGAATGAATGGTGCTAGAACACATTTTGTTTGACATGACCACTCACAATATTTTTGCTTTTCTTAAAGGAATGAAATGCTGAGAGTCACAGTGGAGAGTACAATTTTAAAAAATTATTTTATGGTAAATTAAATAAGAAGACTAAGAAGCTAAGGAGTAGTTTTAGATTAGACATTTTTAGAAACTCTAAAATTAAGCACTTGGAACTATTTTATATATTTTGTACTCATCTTTTATAAATTAAAGATTTTGATGTTTATGGAAAATCTACATGTCCTTGTGAAGATAGAAAACTGCAGCATAGACCTACTTAGTGGATTGGAAATTGTGGCCTTCCTTTGAAGTAAATTTGAATGACATAATGAAAATACCCTTGAATGACATCTTTCTTTCTGTTGTCTAAAACAAGAAAATTAGAATAGTTGAAAAATAGGTATCATAATTCTACCACTCAAGGATTTAATAAAAAAGGGCTTATACCTATTTAATTTCCAAACCATTTAAAGGAGCAAATGATCATGTATTTTAATTAAAATCTTATAAAGGAGTAATAACTCCTCCTTAACATAAATGTGATTAATTTGGATTTGATCATTGGGAAGTTGGAAACATACCTTCTATTTGCTAGGCAATTTAAGTATAAAGAAGATTGGCCCATAGTTTGGCTAGGAATAAGTTCCAGAGCAGTATTTTCAGACATTACTTATTAAATGGTCTTTACTGAGTTATTATTGACATCATATTTTGGAAAGATCTTGACTGTTCATTTGTAGGTGCTCTCAAATGTTGGAAATCACATAGAGAAACTGAGATAGGAGTTAGAGGAAGGAGGAGATGGCCCCCCCCACCTGGGCTGGTATTGGATAAAAGAGAGTACTGGCATTCAATTTAAGTCGATCGTTGCAGTAATAAAAGGAAATATGGAGGTTGAGTTTGGGTTTGGGGAGGAGGAAATTCCAGACGTTTGTTGGGCAGTGGCAAAAACAAAGAATCTGGAAAATAGTCTTTTTAAATTTAGCTAAGGACCATGTATGTACAAAAAAGATAAGCTTCAAGATACAGAATTGGGATACACTAGAAGATTTCAGATATTTACATTTCATTTGTCATGCAATAGGAAAGTCTGGGTATAAATAGGAAGTAATTTACATGGGCAGGTAGAAACAAGAAAATTAGTAAGCAGAATAATGGTATAATAACTTCGTATAAGATGTTGGCAGTGGAACAAAAAAAAAGCTGAATATGAAAACTATTGATTTAGAAGGAATGTAAGACTAGGCAAATGGTCATATTCCAGAGCTGGGCTGACAGAGGAGTCAGAGATAATTTTATATTTTATGCCGAGGGGGTGGCTGAAAGGAAAAAGAAGGGAGGAGGAAGGCGGGGAGTGGAAGAAGGACAAGAAGGACAAGAAGCATTAGCAGAAGCAGCAGTCAGCAGTGGTAGCTATGCTATAATAAACAGAAATAAAAATATCAGGAGAATTATTTTTGGGCCATAAGGTTAATTGGTATGGATTTCACCCTGTTGAGATGGCTGTTCCATTTGGACTAATGATGATGAATATAGTTAGAAATGCATAACTCCATCTCAGAAATTAAGGCCAGTGATGGATTTGAGAACCACTTGCATTAACATATTAGTTAATTAATATGTTATGAACATATATAATATGTTATGAATATAATATGTTAATTATATGAATATAATAATTGACATATTATATTCACGTATTATCATTTGGGGGTCAGTGTGACCAAAGGAGGGAGTAAATGGAGGGTTAAAAATCTGGGTGAGATGATCACATAGGCTGCCTACTTAATAGAGGAAGAAGGGGAATCACATAAAGGTTGAAGAAGAGAAACTTCTGCATATAATAATATATATATTATATACACCCAAGTGAGGAACTATGAAATTGCACATCTTAAAAACTAATGGTTTGAGAGTTTCAAGTAGGAGGAGTAAGCAATCAACACTGTAGGGGCACCTGGGTGGCTCAGTTGGTTAAGTGTCCAACTTCGGCTCAGGTCACGATCTCACAGTTCGTAGGTTCAAGCCCCGTGTCGGGCTCTGTGCTGACAGCCAGCTCAGAGCCTAGAGCCTGTTTCAGATTCTGTATCTCCCTCTCTCTCTGACTCTCCCCTGCTTATTCTGTCTCTCTCTCTCTAAGAAATAAATAAAACATTAAAAAAATAATAAAAAAAACAACAATCCACACTAAAAATCAGGAGTAAATGTACCAATAGAAGGCCAATAATGCTGGCAGTTAGAAGACGAACACACAATGAGAAAATGCAGTTGCAGAAGGGGGGAGGTAGAAAACCTGTTTACTTGAGCCTGGATTGGTACAGATCTTACTACTTTGATAGGGATTAAATTTCCATTCCATTAGCTCATTTTAATAAATAAGATTAGCTAATATGGTGCATCTCCTATCCATCTCCTATTCTCATTGAGTAAATTGCTGCATTTACTTGAAAACATCTAAATGTCTTCAAATATGGTTAAACTTAGTTTTGTCCATAAGTTAGGTTAATTTTTTCTACAGTTAGGATCTTAACAAGGTTTTAGTGTGTTAAGAAAGCTAGTGTATTTTCGCTGCAAGTAGTCTATATTTGGATTGTCTGTGTTTTCTGTGTTTTTTTGGTGTATCTTCACTCCCCACACCCCATAGGCAGTAAATGTGGCCTTGAAGGATATCAGGGCATTAGAGTAAATAACAGACCTGATCAAGAAAACTTCTTTTTTTTATATTTTATTTTTATTTGACAGAGAGGGAACGAAAGAGCTCACAAGCTGGGGAGAGGGCAGAGGGAAAGAAAGAGAACCTTAAGCAGGGCCCATGCTGAGCACAGCAGCCAATGCAGCGCTCAATCCCAAGACCCTGAGATCATGACCAGAGCCAAAATCAAGAGTCAGATGCTCAACTGACTGAGCCACCCAGGTGCCCGAGAAAACTGCTTTGCAAAACTTAGGAAAGGCATAGGGCCTATAAAACAACAACCCCAATATGAGTGTTCTGTAAATAGTGATATTTGTAAGGTGATGAAGGAGGTCTGAGAAGCCCTCAGATCAAAGTTCAGGTATTGGTTGCCGAAATTTGGCGAGGTGAACTGCCTCTGATAATACTATAAAGGAGACAGCATTTATGAGAAGGCACTTCATTTTTCAACAGATATGTGCCCAAAAATGGGTGAAGGGGAATGGGAATTACAGTCTGCCAGTTATGAAAGGTACAGCAGAGGGAGTGTAGTCAATGGTATTGTAACAGCTTGATACGATGCCAGATGGTGGCCACGCTTGTGGTGGACATAGCATAACAGCAGATAGACCTGTTGAATCACTATTCTGTGTACCTAAAACTAATGCAACACTTTGTGTCAACTGTACTTCAGTTAAGAAAAAATGTATCTAATCATCAGGCTATTGGACTTTTGAAAATTGAATCGGTTTTAAATAAAATTTGAAAAATAATTGCAAGGACTATATATTTAATAAAAAGTAAATCCAGCTGGATATTTATTTATTCATTTATTTATTTTTTTATATTGATTAATAATTTGGTTTACAAACATGACCAAGTTATAGTTCATATCTAAAAATATAATTTTTAGGAATGAGTCTTAAGTGAGAACTAGGACAGGTTTGTTACATAATTTGAATTCAACCATAGGTAAAATAGTAGCCACATATAAACCTGCTATCAAGGATTTAACCAAAAGTTCTTTCCTCCATTCCACTTAGTTAAAAATATTTTATTCCATCCAAGAGGGGGGGAGAAGAGAGTCTTTCATTCAATAGTTAGAGAGACAGATTTAAAGACAAGCACCTCTAGTAGTGAAATATGGTAGCTTTAAAATCTCTTTAAAGCTTTAATATTGGCATCAGATTATTTCAGCTACTACAGGTATTATAAAAGGGAAGGGAAGCCTGAAGGATGATGAGAAACTCTTGTTAAGGAAGTAGGGTTGTCTTTATTTACCACAAGCTTTAGAGGGATGTAAGTGGTAGAAAGAAAGAAAGAAAGAAGCATTTATTAAATTTTGAATTCTCCAAAGTTTAATATTACAGACCAATCCTTACAGCGATCCTTTTTCTCTTCTAAAAATTCATGGGGAAAATTGATTCTTAACACAAAAAATAATTTCTCCATGATAATTAAACTTACAGCTCTTAGTGATACATTAATTATAAATAAAGTACTATTTTATTTTGTCTACTTTGTCTACTTTTAGTACAAGGTAAAATGGTTATCTAGGTAATTATGCTACTGTAATGGTTAAGGCTTTCCAGTGAGTTCCCTCTCTGCAGATTTTTCAGAGAAACTTTCTATAGTTAACAGGGTCTGTAATCTACACTTTGCATACATCATTGCATATAGTCTTCCTGCAGAGGAACTCAAGAGTAGTAGAAGAAAATTGAAGTTCAAGGCAGTTAAATATCATGCCCAAACCCATAGAGCTAGTAGATCTAGGGTTTGAACCCTACTCTGCCTTCAAAGTCCACCCAAGATCTTTTATAAATGTTGTCTCTCTAAAGCAGGGTGAATAGAAGAAGATCGACTTTGTAATACACCAAACCAAGTATCAAATCCAAAACTTCTTTGTTTTCAGGCTGTCTAACCTAGAATATATTCCTAATCTTTTGTTTCCTATTTAATTTGCTTTAATGTCTTCTATGTTACAAAAACCCTCAAATTAGTAGAACTCCAGATTTATATAAATAGTAAGTTAAGAAATTATTTACTGCATTAATTACTCTTTGTCTTATAGAAAGGATTTCTTTACATATCCCAAGTGAAAAGTATGTTTCCAGTCAAAATTCAATTTATCTTCTTAGCATTTGTTATCCTACATACTGTCTACATTTACTGCAGAGTGTTAAACAGAAGGTAAAATACAGTTTTAAAGTTCAGAGAACTCATATCAATGAGCACTATATAGAATTGTTGAAACACGATATTGTACTCCTGAAACTAACTGTATGTTAACTATACTGGAATCAAATTAAAAAATTAATAAAATTTAAAAAAGAACTTCAACCTAGTAATGATGGAGGAAATAAAAACAATTAGTAAGAAAAGCAAAAATAAAATAAGAAGCATATTGAAAGCATATGTTGCCATGGAGGATGTTAAAAAACCAAAAAACAGAAACTCAGTGTCAGAATAAGGCATGAAGGGTAGGTAAAGTCCTAGTGGGAAAAAGAATAGATAGAATGAAAGAAACTGTATGTATTGTGCATGTACCTAGGTAAGCATGATGGCAAGGGAAGGGCAAATACGCCCTTACTTAAGACATGAGGTTTTTGCCATGAAGTGTTAAAGAAAAGGCTGAGAGGAGAGGAGGAAGCTATATTGTAGAGTCCTTTGCAAACCATGCTGCGTTATTTTTACTTAATTAAGAGAGTCATTGATGGTTTTTGACCTGGCAAGTTATGTGTTAGGTAAGTTGCTCTGGGACTGATGGGCAAAATTGACCAGATTCCATAGACAGGAGGCTTGAGTTATTCTAAGCAAGAACATGTTCTGCCCAAACTAGGTGACAATGGGAATAGAAAGAGGAATGGGTAGAAAGACTATTCCATAATAAGATGTTACAAGACTCAGAAATTGAAAATTAAAGAAAAGGCTGAGTGAGCCTGAGTATTCAAGAGACATTTTCAGAGCAAAAAGTCAAGAAAAGAAACTTGTGGGCAGGTAGGCAAGAGAGTCTCATGAGGTCAGTTTTCCGAAACATATTCTTTGCTTAAAAAAAACAGAAGTTATATCATTCTGCTAGAGTGGGTGACAACTGTATTTTCGTTGGCTAGATAAGGAATGAATCCATGTTAACTGAAGAAAGTGTTATATTATGCAAAGTCTATAACAAGATCTGTGTTTATGTCTGTAAAATAGAGTTGGTGATACCTTAAAAGGAAATTATAAGGCTTAATAGAGCTTTAGATTGATAATGGGATTTCTGATGGCTTCAGACCATATTAAGTACTACTAATAAAAAGCTACTCTGTGATAAAAATTTTTGCTATAACAGTAGTAGATGGCACTTTATCCTCTTCATTTCTGTTGAGTAAGAGGGATAGAATATGTTGTTTTTCTTTAAAAATATCTTCTGTCTTAATGAGAAAACTACAAGGATGTCTGTAAAACTGAGTATCTTTCAATGGGCTTCTGGCTACTCCCCACAAAACTGGATTTCTTTTGGTATGAAAAGGTAAAGGAATCGAGTAGGCCACTAGTGTTGCGTACCACAGTTTGTTGTATGTTAGGATATATGCTTTGCATGTGTTATTTCATTTGATCTGTAAAATCCTACACATTTTGTTTCTATAGTAGTCTACAGATGAGAAAATTCAAGATTAGAGCATTTAAGTAACTTGTCTCCAAATTAAACAGCTGGTAAGAATTTCTAGTTGAAGATAGTGCAGTGGGAATTGTAAAGGGCAAATGGATGAATACAACTTCTACGTAGATATTAGAACCAAACAGCCTTGGTGCCTGATCACATGTGAGATTGAATAGATTTAATGCCAGGATTTTTCTAGGATTGCTTCAGGGTTTCTGGCTTGCAAATAAGGTATAGAGTTGTTCCATTCCCTGGCATACGGAATGAACATGTGAGAAATATATATGCGAGGAGATGAGTTTGAGTATGTGTCTGCTGTCAGCCATGAGTGTGAGATATGCACGAGGATAGACTTAATAACTGCTGATTATGAGGACGAGGAGGCTTAGAATACAGGGAGGGATTGGAGTTGGAGCTTTTAGTCATCAGTTATGAATTAATCATAAAGACATGGATGAGTGTGTGATATTGCTCAAAGAGCACGTGTAGAATAGAAGATAAAAGAGCTCTGTGTGACACCCAGGGGAACAGCAGCCTTCAAGGGGAGGGCAGAAAGACAAGCTCACAGAAGAGATGATAAGAGTGTCCAGAAGAGTGAAAATCCTCAGGGCACACATGGTTTCATCTTAGAGTTCGATGATGTCACTTCTTTGGGAAATAGCAATTACAGTATTGCATCTCCTCTACATTTCTCCTCTGTCCTTGGTGTATTAAATGGCATGTTTGCATTTCCATTAAAAGAGGAGGGAAAAAAGAGAGAAAATATATCATTGAAATTGACAGTACATGATGTATGACTGACGTGAGTATTTGTATTCTTGTCTATAAATGCCAGGGTAAGTTTTGACACAAAGACTGGTGAAATCTTCAAGCTGACACACATTTACTTGTACATAATCCCAGGGGATAGGGACAAGGGGAGAGAAGACTTATTATAGTTCTTTATTGTGCTACTGCTTTTATCACAAGAGTCATCTATAACCAGGGATGATAGTAACTATGAAAGGTATATGCAGTTGTATACCTTACCAAAATGCAGCCCAAGTAGTCTAAGTAGGAAAAGTAATGTAAAATAAGGATATCTTGGTTAATAGAAATTTCTGCCATAGAAATTTACATCATTTACAGAACAAAACTGCCAGAAGAGGATACCTACGACCAGAATGCAGTAACTCATGTTTCTGGATCTATTTCATGATGATAGGGTTGTACTAGTTGATCTGCGTCTTCATTTTTATACGTATATACTTGTAACAAATATACATCATCTGTTACCTAGTCTGTTCACTTACAGGGTCAATAGACCTTAAATAATCCCCATGAAAATAACATTACAGTCATCTTCAGTGAATTTAATTACACTATATTAACCTGGAATAAAGTTCCTGGTTTTCTTCCCATTTTAATATAAGGTGAGATAAGAATGTTTACAGAGGCAGCTACTAATCATAGACATGTTGAAAATTAAATCAGACATTTTAAGGAAGAATTATTTAGAAAAATAGAGGGAATGTATTTAAAGTATTTGTTCAATGAAACAAGTGCAAATTTCAGGTAGATTCTAATTTAAAATCTAGAGTAGTCCTGGAGTGGCTGGATGGCTCAGTTGGTTAAGCATTCAGCTTCAGCTCAGGTCTGATCTCATGCTCTGTGAGTTCGAGCTCTATGTGGAGCTCTTTGCTGACAGCCCATAGCTTGCAGCCTGTTTATGGTTCTGTCTTCCTCTCTCTCTACCCCTCCCTCGCTCATGCTCTGTCTTTCTTGCTCTCAAACATAAATAAAACATAAAATTTTTTTAAATCTAGAGTAGTCTGTTCAATTTTTTTTAGCCTTAGAACAAAAATGGCTTTTCTCATTTCAAACAAAAAAAGAAGGAAGTATAAATATTTGGAGTACTATGAAGCCACAGGCTAGCCTACAATTTATGATTGACCTAATCTGTATTCCTAAAGATAATTTATATTACCAGTATTTTTAGTATTTTAGTGTTTGATTGATAATTTGACATATAAAGTACTTCAAAGCATCTCATAAGAGTCTTCTCCAAAATGATTTTTAAGGTACATCTTCTTTATACGTCTCCCTTATTTCCATCTAAATTACATGTTAAATATAGGAGAGGTTGTCTTTGCTTTTTTACCAGATAAATGGGGAATGAGTGTTCTTGACTTTATTTCAGTAACACTTTAAATTTTATTTTATAAAATAATTTTAGAATTCTATAAATACAATGCTTTGCTTTAGGAATATATTAATTTTACTTAGATTTTAGTTTATAACCATTGAAGGAGTTACCGTATTTACAAAACAAAGACTTCATTGTTGTACTCATTTATTTAACCATAAGTCATTAACATTTTTCATGACGGGGCAAAGAATGGTTATTCTCTATTAAAATCTGATTTTTTTTATTTGTTGTAGGTTTTATTGGGATTTAATAATGCTTATAATGATGGTTGGAAATCTGGTCATCATACCAGTTGGAATCACATTCTTTACAGAACAAACAACAACACCATGGATTATTTTCAATGTGGCATCAGATACAGTTTTCCTTTTGGACCTGATAATGAATTTCAGGACTGGCACTGTCAATGAAGACAGTTCTGAAATCATCCTGGACCCTAAAGTGATCAAGATGAATTATTTAAAAAGCTGGTTTGTGGTTGACTTCATCTCATCAATCCCAGTGGATTATATCTTTCTCATTGTAGAAAAAGGAATGGATTCAGAAGTTTACAAGACAGCCAGGGCACTTCGCATTGTGAGGTTTACAAAAATTCTCAGTCTCTTGCGTTTGTTACGACTTTCAAGGTTAATAAGATACATACATCAGTGGGAAGAGGTAAGACATATCTTTTACTTTTTTAAAGCCACTATGCCATGAGATTGTTAACTATAACTTTTACGATGAACACCTGTGCAATGTGTAATGAGTTTTATGAAATTCAAAAAGAAAAATTCTATTTATTCTTTTCGGTGCACAAGTGAAGTATTTGTATCTTCAAAAGATATGGTCAAATGCTGGATTTGAATCACCTGGGAAAAAAACAGTGATTGTAAAATAATCTTTTATACCAATCAAGTCTCTTTAAAAACAAATCCACTCGAATCAACAAATGTTTATCCTAACCAATGCAATCCCTCCTCTACCATAGGAAGTTTCTTTTTATTTAGTATGAATACATCAAGTACGATCTTTGGCAAAGATGTGTAGGGTCTGATTGCTAATCTAGTTTGCATCATTAATTCTATGAGATAACCTAGTTTATATTTCCTCTAGCACTGAAATTTCAGAGAATTTGTGTTGAAAAGTATTTCCAAGTTGTATATGTAAAGACTGATTATAGCATAATAATTTTGCTCAGTGTTATGCTTTGCCTATAATTATGTATTATAGTTTTGCCCTATTCATTTCAAACTACTGAAAAACAGGATACCTTCGAGAGAATTATTACATAGAAAATACAAATAGTACAGTGAATCTGGCCAATGTTTTGCTGAAGAGGTAATCTGTTGTTCTTGTGCAGTGGGCGGGTCCTGAAAGGGCTCAGTCAACTGGAGTTTCCAAGAATCGGAGTTAAATGTAAATGTGCCATCATGGGAAAGGAGTTTATGTCCCTAATTCCAGAGTATGCATAACCTTTTTGACTTTATTTGCCTTCTAAGTCTGCTTTTTTAAATGAATTATAACCTGAATTTTATTGTCTGCATAAAAATGAGGGTCAAAAAGGCCCAGAGTCTCCCCTCCAGCACGGATGACAACAACATACTGGCAATAGATTAGTTATTGCTTTACTCACTACCGAAATGCCTTTTAACATATTTAGGAAGAATTATGTTTTGAAATTTAGGTTTAAACCAGTCATAGAACAGAACTTCTGTGAACATTAGTTCTGCTTTCTGTGAGATGGTAGCAGTGTTTTGTGTGTGCCTGTCAATGACATTTTGGTCCACAGGATTTCAGGAAATGCCATGCAGTAATAAAACACTGCATATGACACCGCTGAAAGGCATAAAAATGGATCATTATTAAAATGTGGATATGGATTATATTCAAAAGCAAATGAGGCACATTTGAGAAATTGGGTTCATCTTGTAATGCGTCTCTATATTAGCACATTCCATCTAAAATGTAATAAATGTTTGGTTCTTAAAATTTATTATACGAGTTTGGGATTAATACCAAATCAAGATGATTATTGATAATAATAGTTAATATTTATTGAGGGCTTATTATATGTCAAATGATATATTTTATTCTTTACATGGATTAGTTCATTTTCCTAATAATTCTGGTAGCTTGCCCAGAAAAACAGAGTTAGGAAAAGCTGGAGCTGGGATTCTAGCCTTCTAATCTGACTCCAGATCAAATGCTCCTAACATTTTATAACCCTATATAACAAAACTGTGTAGTTTCTCAGTATTACGTACAGTCTTTCACTGACAAATACCTTAATATTCCACCACTTTATAGATTGAATAAGAAATTGTAGGAAACTTTTCTTAACTAAGATGGTGTCTATGCAACATTAGAGTTCAACATTTACCTCTTAAAACATGGTCACAAACATTTTTTTAAAAAATGAATAGCCTGTAAGAAGAAAAGTTACTGATATAAATAGCCAGACAATTAAAAATACAGTGGGCAATGTGACTATTTGCAGTGTCTTGTAGTTTTAACCCAATTACCCTAGAGAGTGGCAGCAGGATGAACAGATGGTATCCTATCAGACAAAATGGCGGGCCGTGCAGTCATAGACGAGGACACCCCTGACACTGTGGCCCTCTGGTTCCTGGGAGCGGTGACAGGCACCTCGATCTGCATAACCTGATGGTGTTTTAAAGATGCCATGATATAATTCAGGGCCATCGGCTTCCTGCCATCCTTACTGTAAAATGCAATTTAATATGCACTTACAGAAATTTGGTAACCAAACACATTGAGCCTCGAGTTGTGAGTTGGCAAGATCTTTCTTATAAATAAATGATCTTGATGATAAATGAACCACAAGCTCATTTAAGTGAAGAATGTTTTCTTGATGTATCATATATAAGGGAAGAAACAGGAATAATTAATCCAGAATTTAATACAAATTCCTTATTTCATCACCCGCATGATTCAAACCAAAAGCACAAAAAACTTGAGTGGTTCCAAACTGGCAAATCTTTACCCGGTTTTTATAAATGCCCCTGGGGTGTGTTTACATGTGGAACATACCACAAATAAATCAGAAGAATTTGCTCGGTGAGCATTTGGCTTAAGACTGCAGAGGAAGATGTGAGTTCACCCACATGTCTTTGAGTTCTGAGTGTTTTAGTACCAAGCTGGCTAATGCTAAATTCAGCAAATTTGGGGAAGTAATGTGTGAAGTCTGGAAGCTGCCACTGTTCTAAATGAATCATTCCCAAGGAAAGTGGCTGCCTTCTATAGGAAATTGCTTCCATCTTCAATGATACTTTTTTTTTTTTTCGGTCTGAATTAGTTCAACTGAAAAACAACAAGAAGTGCCAAAGCCAAATAAATTAGAGAAATATTGTGAATGAAATACAGAAACTTTAAAATTTAGCCCTTATGTTACTCTCATTACTAAAGTTGAATGTAGTGGCTAATGTAGAAGGAAAAAGGTGATTTGGTCAACTAATTTCTGAAACACTTGGTGTTAGGGAGTCAGGAGGGAAGTTATTTTCACAAGGCAATTATATGATCAATGGCTTTAGGATGCAAGAGTAGAGAGCTCTCTGATGCTATACTGAAACTTTATGTATATTACCAGGTGACATGAAAATCTGTGGCAATTTAGATAAATCAGGCCAGAACATTCCTTTTCCTGTAATCTCCAGAAAACCGAGGTGCATCTTTCCCACTCTTGTATTTTGGTTGGAAAAAGATCATCCCCTTAATTCATCATTGTTTTTGTACATGTTGTATTTCAAGTAGAGGGTGACTCGGCAAGAGTGTTGTTTTGTAACCTATCACAGAAGGAACCCATTCTCTGACCTGAAAGAAACAAAGTGAGGAAATACCCCTCCAGCACCAAATATAATGGAACATTAGTAACAATTTAGGGCCATCACAAACCCTGAAGAGATAAAAGGCAGATTACGAGGAGGTTTGAGGTTCATAAATGGGAGATTATTCAGTTAACAAAGGTGAAGAGTTCTAGGATCCTTAAATCCTTCATTTGTTGATGTCAGTCACTTTATCAAAGAAGGATAACCATTGATATTATTTGAGATTTATGAAATATAATTGAAAAGAGAAATGTTCTCTACAATGGTTATCTTTTTTGTAGGATTCAGTGTCACATAAAGTATAAATTCTTCATGAGCAACATTAAAAAAAAGTGTGGGAAATGCATGATGCCTGTATAATAAGTATGGCTTTGGAATACACACATATTTTATTTCATATTCCTTGTGTAGATTTGAGACATGCCATAATTATCTAAATCCATTTTAGGCTGCAAGAGTGTTTATGGTTCTGATCTTCGTAAATGTCTATTGCAATTTCAGATGAATAGCGTGTATGGAACATTGAGATGACCTTCTTGCAATCAATATCAGATTTTTATGTTAGCTTAGAGGTAGGTTTATATACAAAGTGTGTAACAACAGACCATTAATAAGGAAATGTATTCCATAGGGAGCTAATGCAGACTGTGGTTTCTGTCTTTGGTTAATTTTAGCATTCTAATTGGTTTAGATTAGAAACTAACTCTTGCTATAAATTGCCTATCTATAATTACACAATACATACTCTAACTACTTTCATCTTTTAAGAAAACACATTGTATTCTAAGATTTGCTATAAGCAAACACCAGTGTTTTCCTATACCTACCCCCCAACTAAAAGTTAGAGAGGCTCTCTACCGCCCATCACATCAAATCTGTGTTTCTTTGCTGTGCCTTCAAGGGTCTCCAGCACACTGTTCCCCCATCTCACCACTGTCACTTCATATTTGTACCCAGCAACTCTCTCCTGATTGTGTGTTAGTTTTACAGTACTTGCAGAGAATGATTCTTACTGCTTCTGCAGTTTTGCATGTGCCACACCTCAGATGTAGAAAGCTTTTTCTTTTTTCCTATCATTCTTTAAAAAATGAGGCTCAAACTCATCTCCAGAAAATATTGGACCTGGGTGGACGGGGCTGTAATGGTTCGTACCTTGAATTTGGGTGGTTCTCCTGGCCCTTCTTGCATTTGTTCATGCTGATAGTTTCATTGCTAATGCTTACTTATATGCATTTTCCTTTTCTTTTGCTGGATATAAATGTCTATATGGAAGAGTTGGTGTCAGCTTTGCCATTGACTCCCCTTGTATACTGGTACCGAGTTCTAAAAGGTTATCGGAGCATGCCTGTCCCCTAAATACATGGCCGTCCTCCATGTTCTAAATCCATTAAATAATTGCAAGGGAATATTCATTCTTTACTCCCAAGCAATTACTGAGTAGCTCCTATGTGCAGATGCTGCATGAGAGAATTCAAAGCAGATCCCAGCTTTGTAGGAAAAACAGACATGTGAGCAAATAATCACAGATGGTGTGGTAAGTGGCAGAATAAAGGAGGGAGTGAACAACAGAGCTTTTTTTCTCTTTCTTTTTCTTTTTTTTTTTTTTTTGCACAAGAAGAGAGACTCGCAGTTATCTGAACTGAGTTTCAAAGCTGTAGTCTGAATTCCCAAGCTGACCGAGTGGGGCAAGGGAGGAGCATTCCAGTAAGACCTGAGGTACAAGCAGCCTAACGCAGACAGTGGTCTGCACATCCAGAATCTAGGTTGTAAAGGGAGTGAGTTTGGGGGTACAGACATGAATTTGTACTGGTGATGGACTTAATTAGGTGTCATTGAGGCATTTTAGGTAGAGGGGTGCATTTTAGAATAGTGCATAATGATCAGAGACCACTGAGGATGGAGTTAATAATACCAGTTAGGAGACAGATGTATCATGCATTTGCCTTACATCGATGCAGCCAGCACCAAGCAGGGTGCTGTTGAGTTATCTAGAGGGAGATTTAACTTTTGTAAGTACTCTTGCCCTTAAAATGTTTGTAGCAATAATAAAATACGAGACAATCTTAAAGGAGTTCTTTTTTTAATGTTTTATAATTTCAATATAAATTATATTTGATATAATTAATGTTGTCATCACATTAATATGATATATAAGTATATGTGCTATATTAGTATGTGTAACAATTTGTACTAATATTAATATTGATACGATTGTATTTGAGATTTATATTTCAAATACAGATTTATATTTCACATCACCAGGAACATGGTGATGTGAAATGGAAACTCTATACTGGAAATTAGTATATGTATGACTTCATTCAGATTATGTGCCTTTTTTTTTCTATTTAATTGAGGGAGAAGCCCTTAAAGTGAGCGATTCATGCCTATAAATTTTATAGAAAAGTTGTGAAGTTCAAATGAAATGCGATGCATTGAAATTTTATATATAAGATTCATGATGCCATCTTTCTCAGATTAACACATTTGCTGACATTAACATTATTACCTGTGTGTGGTGAGCTACTTAATATTTTCTGCAGGCAAATATTGATTCTGCTAAAGACCACTAGGTGTCCTCTACTGGTTGTGTTACCTCAGGGTTCTATATTCTAAAAAACCAAAATTGTCTTCTTTGGAAATTGCTCACTTACACTCTCTTACAATCACCTACTCCCTTGGGTATTTATGTCTAGGTAAAATAGATGACTATGGCTATTCATATATGCAAAAATTATTTCTCTTTACCTACACTTTCTACTCAGGTTAAACAAAGTTTAAGTTCCTTCTCTAAGGAATTATTTTTATTCTGAGAGAATTGTTTTCAACTATTATAGTGTGTATTTTCTACGATGATATTTAACAGATACCTTGAAGTTCTAAAGTACTGTGAAGAGCTCTAATGGATATGAAGTGTTATGAGGACAAGACAATTAAGTAGAATTAACAACGTATGGGTGGGTATATGTCTGTGTGTGTTAGAAGCAAGATACATGATTTTAGGAATGCTCTTTGTTCAGTGCCCTATAGCAGATCTGTATAATCTTGATGCTTTGGACATGGAATTCTCAGTTTCATGTTAGAAAAACAAGATCATATTTGAAATGTTCAGACCCCTATTTTAAAGATTAAAATTCTAGACTTTATTAATGTCCCATAATGGGCCCAGTCTGTGTTTCCTTTTTGCACATTTTTATACTCTTTCATGGCTGTATGTGGATAACAGCCAGCCAGGTATCCAAACCCTTAAAATTTTGTACCTCCTGTCTCAAAGTGTACGCGAGTGTGTGACGGTCTCTGTAAAGACATCTCTTGAGATCCTCAAGCTCAGTATGCCCATGTCCCTTTCAAATGTTCTCCTCTGTTTCCTTTTACTCAGTTAAAATCTAAGTGGTGTCCTTGACTTCTCCTTTGCTTTTGCTCTCTGTAGCTACCAGTAAGCAGGTCCTACTGGTTTTAGTTCTTGAAGGTGGTTTGAAATCTCATACTCTTTCCCTGAATCTTCTCTGTCTTCATCCGAGTTCAAGCCAACACCAGTCATTGCTCATTTTTCATATTTCTCATTTTTATAATAGATGAATTACTAGATTTTAAAATTCACCCTTGGTTGTCTTCCCAAGGCCTCAAAAATGCTATTTTTAAAGAGCAAATACTACTATGTCATCTACCTGTTGAAAATATTCCTGTGAGTTTTCATTACTGTTAGGACAAATTCCAAAATTCAAGGTTCTTTGAAATTTGAGTCTTTTTATTTGACCTGGGAAATGACTTGCTTCTTATTTTTAACTATGCTTGACTTCTTTATATGATGTTTTAAGGTCTTAATATGTTGTTTACTTTTCCTAGAACTTTGTTTTTTGGCCAACCCCAGTTTATCTATCACATTTTCTGCCTTTGATGTTGAGTATAATTTAAATTTCTTTGGGGTAGAATTGCCTAATCTCTCAGGTAATATGAATTCTCTCTATAATATCCTGGCATAGCCCATGTGCTTTTGCTTTGTAACATTCATCACTTTTGTAATTTCTCTTAAACAGCACCTTCGCAACTCTGTATTAAACTCTGGAAGGGGGGGATCATAAATTTCTTGTATCTTTAGTTCCCAAAAGAGTGTCTAGAAAATAATGGGGCACAGGAATACTTGCTAAATGAGTTAGATTATGCCCTCAAGGAAATTTCAGATTAGTAGGAAAAGCAAACATGTAAATAAACAGGCAAGCAAAACACTAGAGTGTCTTCAATCCAATATTAGAGGCAATTATAGACAACAAAAGAGAGAGATGCATTATGAAAGTGTTGTAGAAGGTCAAAGAGAGGCTCTAAATAAGGCACCCTAGTCATGGCCACCTTGAAAACTAAGTTTGACAGTATATGTCCTTCCATTAGAAGGCTCTCTCAGTGGATTCTGTGTCCTTTTTCTCCCAATCTCTCAGGTTTTGTAAGGTTTCCAATGAAAGGGAGAGAGGCAAACCATGAGAGACCGTTGAATGCTGACAAAAACTGAGGACTGATGGATGTGGGGGGGAGGGGGGATGGGCATGGAGGAGGGCACTTGTGGGGATGAGCACTGAGTGTTATGTGGAAACTAATTTGACAATAAACTATTTGTAAAAAAAAAAAAAAAAAGAAAGAAAGTATATGTCCTTCCAAGTGGATAAGCCTGGGTTGGGAAATATTCCAAGGGAATTTAGAAATCATGAATAAAATCAACCAAGTTCTTCCTTTATAGATGGAGGTGATAATAACTTTCTGCCCAATATCATAGAATTGTATAGAGGCTCAAATGAGGTGATGTTATTGAGCATACTTTGAAACTATGATGTTTACAGAAATGTAAATTGTTGTTATCACAAAAGTTTCTACTAGTTTAAAATATGAAAAATCTCGGGGCGCCTGGGTGGCTTAGTCGGTTAAGCGTCCGACTTTCGCTTAGGTCATGATCTCGCGGTTCGTGGGTTCGAGCCCCGCGTCGGGCTCTGTGTTGACTGTCAGCTCAGAGCCTGGAGCCTGTTTCAGTCTGTGACTCCCTCTCTCTCTGATTCTCCCCTGCTCACGCTGTCTCTCTCTCTCTCCTAGAAATAGATGAAACATTAAAAAAATTTAAAAAAATAATAAAATATGAAAAATCTCAACAGTGAGTTCAACTGTTGGTTCTTTAATGAGCTTACTGTCTTTCCATACATTGGAAGTATTGTAAACACTATTATGGATTATTTCTGCCTGAAATACACTGAGTATAGAATTGAAGTAGCAAATAAATCAAACAATTTAGGGCAAAATGCATTTAGCCTCACATTTATCTGACATTTCTGGAAAAAATGTCTCCATTTTTCCTTCCATTGTGCATACAGTTCAACATGTATTATGGCTACTGCTATTTTAGACTCATCTACCTGCTGTTTGAGTGAAAACTGGGAATGCCATTTGTTTGAGTCTCAGACACACAATTTATGATGTAATTCTGGTTTAAATGTGAATTCTGGTTCAATCTCCAAACTGTTTCTTAGTAAATATGTGTTACTTTAATTATCTAGGTAATTATCTCAATTGAACAGGTCACTTTTATTGGTCCTGTATACAGCGGTACACCTGTCTACAATCAAGAAAGGTATGATAAGACATGATATAAATTGGAACATGTTACAGTGCCACCCAAGAATATTTTATTGCTATAAGTGATTAAATGAAATTAAACTCCCTTCTAAATTTTTTTTCATGTTTTTAATTTATTTCTGAGAGAGAGAGAGAGAGAGAGAGACAGCATGAGCAGGGGAGGGTCAGAGAGAGAGGGAGACACAGAATCAGAAACAGGCTCCAGGCTCTGAGCTAGCTGTCAGCACAGAGCCTGACGCGGGGCTCGAACCCACCAACAGTGAGATCATGACCTGAGCTGAAGTCGGACGCTTAACTGACTGAGCCACCCAGGCACCCCATATTAAACTCCCTTCTGAAGGGAATATCAAATATACTTATCTAATCATCAAGGGAGAAATGTATGCTTTTTTAATTGTTAGTTTGTAACAAACCCATCTTTTACTTTAGTTAGGTACAATGCCAAACATGTTTTTTATTAGTTTGAAATGTCTCCAGGAACAAAATTATGCTTGCCTTTTGTCAAAAGTAGTAGTTGATACCTATTTCACTGGGCAAAGGATAGTAATTGAAATACATTAGATATTGTCACAGGAAGTCAATTTTCTTAAGACCCTTATAACTGTAATGAAGGCTCAAGAATAAATAAATTAGAATCCTCAATCACACTGGATAATGGCTGAGAAAGACCTACTTTGACTTCTCTTTCTGTCTTGCTGATGTATGCACTTTAGATTTTGTATTAGAGGAGTCGTGTCTTAGTGTGAAAACGAAATACATTCGGTTGGTTATATAATTCTGGTGGCTATTTTGAGTTAAGCCTGCCATTTAGGCCATTTTTTTTTAAAGAGGGTCAAAATCTTTTCTTATTACATCTTAAAGTGAAAGTAGACATTGAGTAAGGATTCCAGAAGCTAGCCTCCAGTTTCTATATAATTTAAAGCAGTTGCAAAGAAAGAGAATAGCTATTTCGTCAGGAGTGGTGAAACCAAAAAGGATTTCCCATTCAGATTGGTCATCAGTGGGAATTTGCAATAATGTGCTAATTATCTGAATGTGCTACTTTCTTGTCACTACTGTTGTGGACATATGAGTTCAGTGAACATACAAAATAAAGGAAACTCAGCTTAATTAAAATGAAAGTCAGGAGTATCTTGTCCAAGTCATTCTTAGGTGCCATTTTCTCATTTAAAAAAAAATATGGCTGATGGCTTCTATTTGGCTTATCTGGTTGTTTTAATAATTGAAAAGGAAATTAGTAAACTCTACTGTGAAAAGTCTAAAGAGATTTATTAATTTAATTTAAGATATAATTTTTACCATATAAATTAAGATATAATTATCCAGTTAAATTATTTCAATGATTTTTTCATAGAATTTCTGAAAGATTGAAATTCTTATCTTCCTCAATATTTTAGATGATTGCAGAGAGTAAAAGGTACAATTTGGATTGTGGTCGTGTGTGCTTTGAAATTTAGAGTTGAAGAGCTGTAACTGCCTAATAATATCTAACAGTACTATTTGGAGTATCAGTTAACTTTCTTGAGGTTACAGTGTTGGAGTATGGGAAGCAGTTCTCCATTATATGAACATAACCATCTCCATGACACTGAGGAGAAGGATAATAAATGTCCGGAACAGATGCTTCCAGTTGACTGGAGGTGAATCATAAGCATGCAAGTGTACACGTTTTAGTAATAATATGCAATTAAAATGCTTCCCCCTTTTTATTTAATCTGAAATTCAGAGAAATGCAGTCCTCGATAGTCCTTAACCTGGATTACCACCCTTCCTTCTCCTGGCATGTATTTGCTGTAGAAGCAAAATAATTTTATAATAATGGATATTACCAAAAAAAAATGCTAGTAATTTGTTAGGAAAGAGTTACTGAAGAGCTTCTATATTTATGATCATTTAAGCTCACATAAATTATAACCTTTAGAATAATACTAGAATGTGTATGGATTCCAAAAGTCATATATGTTAGTATATGTGTTTCCCCTCTTGACTTGCAGGGCCAGGTTATGAGTAACTGACTTGGAAGTTCTAAATGACTGGCTAGTCATTTTCATGGCTTTTACAGCCTCAAGAGTATCCTGTAGATCTTCAGATGTACTCAAGCCATGCTATTGGTTGGCAGGTAGAGAGAGTAATTCTTGAATAGTTGAGAACAATTCTCTGTACAAAAAAGGTAGATATATGAATATGTATATCATAACTTGAGGGAGAGGTGTTTTTTGTGAGAGGTGTGTTCTACAGGCTATAAGAAGTTTAGTTGGAAACCAACTTGACAATAAACTATTAAAAAATAAAAATAAAAAATAAAATAAAAAGAAAGCAACAACAACAAAAAAGAAGTTTAGTTGGGCTGTAGAGGAGACAGGGGGACACCAGCAAACAAGACAAAATATTTTACAGTTTTGCTGAAAGTCTTTCCCTGTTGCCAAATTACCAGTATTTGCCCAATATCAAAGATGAATATTTTAGTGTTACCAAGTATTATTGCTGGGCATCTTACCAACTAAATCAACATTCCCCCTTCCCATTTAATTGAATTGTTATTTCATATGTTCCAAAAATCTCCAATGTCTTGAAATTAGAAAGTGGCTCTGTGGCTTCAGATGAAAAAAAATTCTAGTTCACACATGTTCTAGTGAAATGCTATTGTTTTTGAAAGAATCCATTTAGTAGCATATTTCTTAAGTGTGTGATTCTATATGTCCAGTTAAACACTGTATACATAATTATATACTAACTCTTCTAAATAAAAATAAGAGCCTAGGTAGTTAAATACTTACCTGACTTTTCATTTGCCAACTTCATATCTTTATATGATCACCAAATATAGTATTTAATGTATATTAAATGGCTCCCACCACATGCTGAACTCTGTACTGCATATAGGAGTACAAAGATAGATAATCCACAGCCATGGTTAAAAGAGATTTTGTAATCCAGTGGAGGGGTTAGAAAAGGAAACCAACACTCATAACAGATATGTGTGAATTCTTATATATTGGAAATTGTCGAATGGAGGATTTTAATAATGATTCTAAGGCTACCTCTCACTCCAGTCTGAATCACAAAGCTTGATTAATTCATAAAGTTACTAATGGGACAGGAGTAGGTAGTGGTGGTGTCTGAACCAAGTACCTGCTGTCCTTTGATTAGTCATTAGAAACAAAGAAGGGCTACTAAATACCATGTTTTACTAAAATGTGAAACCTGCCGAGTTTTACAAACCAAGAAAAGAAAACACTTTGATTTAAAATAATATTAAAACTGCATTGAAAATGCAAAATGACTTGCATACTGGAAAATATATAAAATATTTTCATTCCATTCAAATCATTCAAATTTGTGAAAGATTCCTAAATATTGAAAGGTTTTTCAAAGAAGAATACATTTAAATTTCATACACAGTATTAGAAAATCTGTAATTAGTGAGAGAATTTAGCAAGAAAGAACCTAGCTTCTCTCTCTTTCTCACTCTTTTCTATAGATGCCCTTGCATGCAGCTCCTAACTAGAAAATGTGTTATTACAGTTAAATGAACAATCCCTAAGTGATAATCAAGAACCTGAACTGCATTCAGGGACCTGAATGCCCAACGGAAAATCAGCTGTTCTGTAATTAGGGAAACACCAGCTCTACTCAGAATGCTTGAACTGTGTCCACATTCTGTGCATAAGTATCATGTTCATCTTCTTTGTGCCTCCCAGCTTCCGCCCCAGCACTGAGTCATTTGTAGTATGGATACCTGCAGATATTGCTGCAGCTCTCTTTCCTGATGAACCCTTGTGTTGATAGATTCTACCTGCAAAAGGAATGTATTCTTTCCATCAAAGGCTGTTCTCAAATATCCCTTCATTAGTAAGACTATTTATTGGTGTTGTTTTCATTGTTGTGGTGGTGACGGTGGTGGTTGTGACTCTTGTGGAGAAGAAGTGGGCAGTGAAATTACCCTGAAGCGCAGGCTGGATAATACTGTCTGCCCTTGAGAGAAGTGAGGAGTCAGATGTTCTAGCTGACTTTCTAATGATGAAAGTCAACTCCTTTCCCTGCTTTCTGAGAGAGCGAAGTCCCTCCAGTATCAGTTCCTCTTATCACTTTTACTTCTGGGGAAGCAGGAATGTTTCCCTGTCCTCCCTCTGTCACATTTCCCATTAGAAGATTTGCTCACAATGAGTGTAAACAAAATATCTATCAGCAAGTTTTTTTTTTACAACTCTGAAAAAAGAAACATAATTCCCTTATCAGTACACACACACCCACGTGCACACACACACACGAGCACATACACACACACAGGGGGATCCTTAGCATTGGGCCAGTGCATCTTGTTTCAGGACTTGGGGTACTATATATTTCATTTCCTTCAACTGATGAACAGAGTATTGGGGGTGAATAAGCCAGTGTGATCCACTCCTTAGATGAACTATAGATTTTTATGTATTCATTAGTTGCATATTATTTTATTTCTGCCTTTCAAAACAGATGAAAGTTGTATGCAGAAAGCCAAAAATAATTAATGAGATGACTAAATTCAAAGTAGAATACTTCCAAATTGGCAAAATAAGTTACTCAACTTGAAAGACCAAAGATATCAGGTTAATTATTTTTTCCTTTTTACCTAATACAGATGTCCAGATGTTGTTTCTTTTATTCAATTATTCTTTTTGACATGGAAAGTAAATGAATGCTTTGGGTTCAAAACTATAATTTAAATGTGAAATGATTTTACACATTCTATAAACATTTTTTTAAAGATTTTTAAAAAAAATATTTATTTTCAGTAGGAGGGAGAGAGAGAGAGAGAGACAGAAAGAGAAAGAGAGACAGAGAAAGAGACAGAGAGAGAGAAGACAGAAGGAGGGGGAGAGAAGGAATCCCAAGCAGACTCCATGCTGTCAGCACAGAGCCTGACGTGGGGCTCGATCCCACCATCGTGAGATCAAGACCTGAGCTGAAGTTAGAAGTCGGACGATTAACCACACTGAGCCACCTAGGCGCCCCCATAAACATTTTCTTCCAAATTATGCTGTTAAAATTTTCTTAAAGGAACAAAGTGTTCAGTATATTTCCCTAAAGAAAATAATCAAAATAATTTCCTCACACTTCAGTCATGCAGGCATGTTATTGTTACAGACTTGGGCCTGCAAAACGAAATCAAGGTGTCATTGAATTTGGGAGACAGTTTCCTTAGAATGTTCCCCTTGTGCTCTGTTTTTAGAAATTTTGTTTAATATTTCGTAGTGTGTGGTTTGTGATGGTTTTTTGAAGACAAAATTTTGTTTGTGGTTTTTAGTGTTGAAAGTGTTATCACTCAGTCCAGGGTATCTTAGTAGCTTCACTCAGGGACGTCTGTACATTGCTTCTGCTATGTACCCATCATAGGTGGGCAAACGGTCTTGTTCTTTGTTGCCTGACACCTGGGTGAAGACCGAGGAGGCAGGTTCCATCTTGATCAGTGCCAGTCATTTTCACAAGGAAGTAAAAAGCTGTGTAGGGTCTTGATGGACAAGACCGGATCAGTAAGTGATCTGACCCCAAGGTGATATATATTACTTTCTATAACTCTTTTGCTAGAAATTATCACCCCACCTCACCCAGTCACAAGAAAGTCAGGAAAAACAATTCACGATGGACCTGTGAGGCAGAGAGCTAGAGCTATGTTTCATAGCACTACTTTAGGAGTTGAAATAGCTGAGATGGAGGCAGAGTATGTCTCAAGTGGAACACCAAGTTGGCGTGTGGCTAACTTGCCTTAAACATGGATCTATTCAAAATAAAGTCACGGACCTGCTTGGTCATCCCATTGTTTTTCTCTCATGGATATTTTTGGTTTTAGACAAACAACCGTCTCACTAGTGATGAGGTAATGATGGAGGAAACATGCTGTACTTTCCTATGATATCGTCACTATATCATTTATTAAGTTATTCATTTTTCTTGTTTTATTGAATAAATATATGTGGAGTCATAGTACATGCTATGCATATAGATTACAACAGTATAGACAAAAAAGAGCTTCCATTATTAAGTAATGTACAGTCTAACCATGTAAGTAAAAAGGAATTGAATTATAGTGTGCTATGATGGAGGAAATGACAGAGTTCTCTGTGAAGATGTTTCACAGTTTTGGCAACTAGAGAAAGCTTCCTGCAGGAAGTGGTGTCTGAATTGAGACTTCGAAGATGTGTAGGACTTAAGGTAAAAAGTAAAAGAAAGATGTCATAACCAAGGGAATATTTCTTAAGTGAAAAGACATTTAAGAGTGTCTTCAAGTAAAGTCCACATAGTCCACATAGATTGAATATAAGGAGAAGTTGGAAAGATAAGCTGGTATTTTGACAACTTAAAGAATATAGTCTTTATCCTGAGGACAGTAAGAAACATTTGAATGGTTTTAGGCAACAATGTAATATATTTATTTCACAAATGTATAATGCTTACTCTGAAACTATGTTCTTCTAAGCACTTCCAAATAATTAATTAATCCCCCAAAGAACCCTATGAAGTAGGTAGTATCATTATTTCATAAACAAGTGAAGCTGAGGAACAAAAAATGAACACTTTGCCTAAGTTACACGAAGCTATTCAGTGTTAATGGCAGAATTCAAACCCATGCACACTATATGGTCCAAAATCTTCACAAACAGGTCTTGCCCCCTCTCTCCTGTATTGCGTAGATATAAATATGATTGAAAATGGCATACAAATGGTTTGTAAAAGGAGGCAGGTAAGATTTCTGGTAGGTCATCCATTAAATGTCACTGCTATAATTTATTTTTTTTAAGTAGGCTCCATGCCCAGAATGGAGCCCAGTCACTGCTATAATTTAGACGAGAGATGGGATGGGGTGACAATAGTGCTACTATCATGTCACATCCTTCCTAAGCTCACACAGGGCTTAGTAAGTTGATGGACATTCCTTTAGGCATCAGAGGGAACAGGCACTTACTATGGATGACTCAATCAGAGATGCCTCTTGGGTATATCAATTATAAAACAGTCTTTATTTTACTTACTTTTTGTAAGTGAACTCAACCTTAATAGGAATTTAAATCACCCTATTAATGGAAGTACTGATTTCCAAGCTTCAAAACATCAGACTTAGTGTGAGCTTAATAATTTATTAAATGTGGATGGATTTGCATAATTTAATTTCTTAGCCTCCACATTAAAAAGAATTACAATGCTTAATTTTTGACTTTGGCCCAATCAAGTAGAGAATAATAAGTGTTATGAATATATATAATTGGAATAATTTTTTACAAGAAAAATTTATTGTACTTGAAATTTTGAGAACACTTAAAATGCAAGCATTATAAAACCAGACATTGAGAGTGCTTCATAATGTATCCATTTTCCTTAGAATGCATTACTTTTGTTTCATTTCTTTTTTCAAACAATTCATTCATTAAAGATACTTAAAAATCAAATACAATTCTTAGACTCTTGGTAAATGTTACTACTATTATTATATATTTAATCATTTTTTGATTCCATGCCTTCTTCCAATTTATTGGTGTTTATTTTATGGCCTAGAATAGGGCTCTCTTAGTGAATGTCCTTACATGCACTTAAATATATAGGTTTTCTGGTGTTATTGGTTAGAGTGTTCTATCATTGACAATTGACAGTGGTGATTCTAACTGTTTATATCCTTACTGATTTTAATGAGTGCTTGTTCTGACCATTCTTGAGAGAGATATTAAAATGTGCAACTAAAATTTTAGATTTGTCCATTTCTCCTTTTAGTTCTATCAGTTTTTACTCCATGTACTTTGAAGCTGAGCTAGGAGTTTTTGGATATTTTAAGTAATTTTTAATTTTTTAAGATTTATTTTGGGAGAGAGATCGCAAGCAGAGGAGGGGCAAGGAGAGAGGGAAACAGAATCCCAAGCAGGCTCCATGCTGTCAGCGCAGAGCCTGACGTGGGGTTCCAACTCACGAACTGTGAGCTCATGACCTGAGCCAAAATCAAGAGTCAGATGCCTAACCAACTGAGCCACTCAAACACCCCTGTGCTATGAGTTTTATAGAGAGTTAAGATTGTCATGTCCTCTTGATGAATTGCTCTTTTATCACTGTAAATGATCTTTTTTATCTTTAATATCTCCTTTGATGTAAATATAACCACTTTATCTTTTAATTAATATTTGTATATCTTTTTCAACCTTTTATTTTCAAACTGTGTTTTTATTTTCAAGTAAGTATCTTGTAGACAGCATATGGTTAAATTTTGCTTTTGTGTATAAAATCTAATCTCTGCCTGTTAATTTAAACCATTTACATTTAGTGTTTTGATTGCTATAATTGGGTTTAAATCTACCCTTTTAGTATTTGTTTTCTATATGCCGTATATATTTTATTATTTGTTTCTTTTTCCTTATCTCCTTGTATTTTAATTTAATAGCTTTGTGATTCTATTTTATATCCACTTTTGAATTAGTAACAATCCCTATTTTTTTTTTCTAGTGCTTGTCTAAGATTTAGAATATGCATGTGAAGCTTATTGCAGTCAACATTCAAATAGGATTGTACCATTTCACATATAGTATATTCCCAGGGTCCCCTTGCTGGCTTTTGTGCTACTGTTTACTTCTATGTTCATTATAAATGCCACATTATAGTGTAATTATTTTTGCTCTAAATAATTGTCTTTTAAAGTATTTTTTAAAAGAGTTTAAAAATGCCTTTTTATGCTTACTGTTACCATTGCTTTTCATTTCTTTGGATAGATACAGTTTTTTATCTGGTTTCATTCTTCCCCTGTATGAAGAAGTTCCTTTAATGTTTCTTGTAGTGCTAGTCTGCTGTTGATGAATTCTCTCAACTTTTGTATGCCTGGCACTCATTGTTTTGTCTTGATTTAAAAAAAATAATGTTTTATTTATTTCTGAGAGAGAGAGAGAGAGAGAGGGTGAGCAGGGGAGAGCCAGAGAGAGAGGGAGACACAAAATCTGAAGGAGGCTCTAGGCTCTGAGCTAGCTGTCAGTACAGAGCTGGATGTGGAGCTCGAACCCATGAACTGTGAGATCATGACCTGAGCCAAAGTCCAACACTTAACCAACTGAGCCACCCAGGCGCCCCATTGTCTTGATTTTTTAGAAAGTATTTGTGCTGCATATAGGATTCTAGAAAGTCTTTTTTTCCCCCTTTAATACTATAAAGCTATCACTCGATTTTTTTTTTTCTGTATGCATTGTTTCTGATGAGAAATTTGATATTCTTTTCTCTGTTCCACTATAGGTAATGACTTTTTTCTGTGGCTGCTTTTAAGACTTTTCTCTCTATCTCTACCTTTCAAGAATTTGATTTTTATGTGCCTTAGTATAGTTTTCTTGTTTTACTTGGAGTTTGTTGATTTGGATCTGTGGATTTATAGATTTTATCAAATTTGTAAAAATACTGACCATCAGTTCATCATATATTTTCTGTTTCATTTCCTCTTTCTTAGTCATCCTTTTCTTGGCCTTTGTAGCAACTTCATATGCTGTGCAAATCAGTATTCAGCCAAAGACTCAAAGGAATCCCTCTGCTGATCTTCAAACTTTCTCTCTTGAAAGTGCAGCTCCTTCAACTCTGATGTTTTACTTTTTGCCAGACCTCTGTTTCTCCACCTATCTCTCAACTTTGTGAGAAAACTGAGCTCGGTTTGGGTTCTCTTTCTCTGCACTGGGCCCTGGAAATTCTTTCTAGACAGGAAGCTGGTGCAAGGTTAGGGTTCACCTTCTTCCAGGGATGATTCTTCTGTGCTGTTTGTGATCCAGTATCTGAAAACCAATGTTTCTTACAGTTTGTCAGGTTTTCTAGTGGCCTAAGACCGGAAGGGAAGCTTGGACCTTGTTATCCCATTATGATCAGAAGCAGGATGATATAATTTGTTTCACAATAAAGAGTAATATTTTATAGAGAGATTTTTCATTTCAGAGATAGGTATGATCTAATTTGAAACAACGAGATTATCATAATTTTTGCATTTATATGGTGTGATAACATAACACATTATTTTATGGATGTATCTAAATTGTGATATGTGACATGCTTTGTTTTATACAGTTATATCTATGTAGAAGGACCAGGCAAACAGAAAAATGTGTACATCATAAAAAGCTTTTTCATGGGAAAAGTAAAGATCATTTAACTGGCCTTGCTTGCTTCATACCATGCCTAACTAGCTATGATTTGGGTTAAATTCTAGCCATTTAAAGTCTTAACAAGTAGTTTGCTAAGTTCTGGCCTTTACAACTGGGATTTCCCCATGCTTTGGGTTAGCTTCACCTAGTGCGTTCAGTCAACATGGGCAGTTTGCATTCCAGACGTAAGACACAACCCTTTGGTGTACAAAAGATTCCAAAAATAATTCTTGGTCATAATAAAAAGTAACTCTCAGGGTTCAGTATATCATCTTGGACACTCTGGAAGAGGCACGTGAAAAGTCAAAACTATTTCTCCCAAGAATACAAAATATACTCAGGTAGCCTGGGACCTTATTTTTGTTCAGATATTGAACAATTTTATTATGATAGAATAGCAGAACATTTTAGCCTCTCGCTTAGCACTTTTAGTGGGAGACAGTATGAGATAGTGTGACAATCCTGGCTAAAATATTTTTCATTCTGTTTTTTAACTGCTACTTGTAAAGTAAAACTCTTACTGTGTTTTCATTTCTGCTACTAATGACTCTTTTCAAAACAGACATGATTCTAGGTAGCTCTTAACCTCATTCTGTGATTCTTAGGGGAAGTGGTTTTAAACTCAGTCAAGTGGGTCTGCCAATATAAAATACTTCAGGATAAAATGTATACAGTGAGTGTAGTGAATGTATTTTAAAATTATGTAGTAAACAAAAGGAAAAATAATCAAGAATATGTTTTATGTGTCTAGTTAGAAATGTACATATACCTATTGTGGGGCCACCTGGGTGGCTCAGTCGGTTAAGCATTCAACTTTAGCTCAGGTCATGGTTTCACAGCTGGTGAGTTGGAGCCCCGCATCAGGCTCTGTGCTGACAGCTCAGAGCCTGGAGCATGCTTCAGATTCTGTGTCTCTGTCTTTCTCTGCCCCTTCCCTGCTCATGTTCTGTTTCTCTCTCTCTCAAACTAAATAAATATTTAAAAAAAAATTTTAAAGTACATATAACATTTTGCGTCCCTTCGTAGGAAAACAAATGATGAACCCCTCTAAAAAGTTGAAAAATATGAGATTTAATGTCTCCAATTACAATGGATTTGAGAATAGCAAATCTTTCTAAGCTTTGAACTTTTCTTAAGGAAGTATGAAAATTTTTGAACATACAGAAATATCGAAAGAATTTTACAGTGAGCATTTATTTCCTTCCTAGATTTTAATTTGTCATTTGCTAAATTTGTTGTGTAATTTATTTTCCTTCTATTCTCATATCAGTTTTGTTCTTTGACAGATTTTAAAGGAAGCTGCAAGCCACAAGATACATTTTGCACAGAATTGCTTGCTTACTAATACTTCTACTCGCCAAATATCGTCTATATAACTTCAGAAAAAAACTTTTCCTACTTTTCTATAGCTTTTGTTCTATCTTTACTTGTGCATTTCTTTTCATGGGAGGTGGTTTTTTGAGAGCCATATGAAAGGGTTTACAATTTAGATAATAAAACAGTAATACTAACGAATGTTCTCCGTAAGTGGTGCCATGCGCCATATTATGCAAGTTCAGACTTTTGATGGTCAGCCGGGACATGTAATGTAAAAATACTCTGTGACGTTAGGAAGATCCTAACTTTTTAGTTTTTGTTGTTTGCTTGTTTTTTAAGTTCCTGTCAAGGCAATCTCTACCTTGACATTATGGGGGCAGCATTTGTTTTAATAAGGAAAGAACCAAGTTTGAAAAGATAGGTTGCCTGGCGTTTTATTGCACTATTATGCTGACAGTGTTCTAGTGTTTCTTGTAGACTGAAGTGTCCCAAGAGGCTGCTAGTTTGTCAGTTCTCTGATCTGCGGTGGCAATCCATATGTTACTCATTTTTTGTATACTTTCATGGGTTCCGCAAATAAAATGTGATATATTTAAATAAAGGTGCCTAAACTTTCATAAGTAAGCTCAGAATATTACTGATATTTTGCTTGTGAATGGTTTACAAAATAATGGAATGATAATTCTTTTAAGAAATAGCGTATTTGGGATGGGATTACGACAATGGCACAAAAACTCATGGATAGTGGTAATCAGTAGACCATAATACCTTCTCTGCCACTCAGACAAAGTAAATGTATATTTATTTCCCATTAAGTCCATTTTACCTAAAGTTAAACATTATATTCATAGATTAAAAATCCATATGATATTCTGGGTCTGTCTTGACTCTATGTCCTAAATCAGTAGTTCTGAGATTTTATAGAAAAGGAATTTTTTTTCTTCTCAAAATATATGTGTGGTACAAAGTAGACAATGCTGACCTTTTACTGTGAAAATAAGGGACTTAAAAAAATCTGCCACCTACTATTATTACAACTCATGTTACATGAGAACTATAGGAGGCCATGATGGACAGTTGATGGAAAACTCTCTTGCTTCCCAGGTCAGTGAAAAACTCATCATGGCTGTATATGGTCCACAGAGGAGCATTTGGAGTGATGGTTCAGTCTAAAGTAAATTACCAAGAGGATGAGAGAAGTGTCATACATTCCTTTTTCATGATGCAAACTGATCATATGCAACCATATCTCAATTATTCTGGGAGAGAAATGACACATGTGTAACTTAGTAAGATGAGACATTCCTGCTATTCAGGTAGGAAGCCTCCTAGTGACTTGGAATGATAAATGGCTGATTTTGCAAGTTCCACATTTCAATGTCAGTTATCAAAAAGAAACCTGTCATCTAGAGAGGAAGAACAAGATGAAATCAGAATTATCATAATACAGAATTCCTTCCTGCCTGAAGGTGCATAGTCATCTTGTTCGGCATCGGCTCTTAAACATTTGACTTTGAAAAATATATTTGGAGTAGAAGTGTAGACAAATAAATGGACCTAGTTTGTCTCATACATATGAATGTGTATATATATACATTTATATGAACAATACAAGGATTGAGGCACTGACTTCCTGTGCAGTTGAAAACCTGCATGTAACTTTTGACTCCCCCAAAACCTTACTATAGTCTACAGTTGTTGACTGGAAGCCTTACCAATAACATGAATAGTCAATTAACACATATTTTGTGTGTTATATGTATTATGAACTGTAAGCTAGAGAAAAAATATCATTAAGAAAGTCATAAGAAAAATACATTTATATTTTTGATACTGTATTTATCAAAAAAATTTGCATGAGTGGATGCACACATTTCAAACCTGTGTTGCTCAAGTATCAATTACACACACACACACACACACGCACACACACACAGAGCATATGGCTTGCTTCTCTTTCTCTATGTGTGTATATATATATACGCATAAAAATTATAATTAATATCATAATGATAATATATCAGTAATATCCTGGTAATACTATAATTTATAGTATATGATATAAATAATATACTGTATATAATGTCTTTACTGTGAGGAGAAGACCCAAATTGGATCTTGTAACTCTTCTGACTCCTTTGATTAAAACCTTCCAATGACTGTTGGTAATGTTTTAATGTCTTAGTGTGACCACCAAGCCTCTGCATGGTCTGGCCCCTGCTTTCCTCTCCAAACTCAGCTTCTATCACTCTCCCCTTTTGCAGACCATTCACTAGCTTCATCAGATTTATTTCTGTTCCTTGACGCTTGGTCCTTTGTGAAGAATTTTTGCATTGCTTGTATTCTCTGCCTTCCTAAATTTAGCTCAGATGTTATCTTCTCAAAGAGATATATCCTGAACACCTTCAGCTAAAGTTACTACTTCTCTACATTCATCTTCACATTATGGTGAGTCTTCACTTCTTAACACTTAGAATAATCTTATGTATCTATTGGTTTGTTGCTCTTCACTAAGATGTTGGCTGGTCAATAATAAAAACCTCTGCTTTCTACATTAGTATCATATCCCCAGTGCTTATGTAGTACTTAGCACATAGTGAACACTCAGTAGTGATTGTTGAAGGATCTTTCATGGGAACAACCACTGCTGATTGTGGTATTTGAGTGATTCCCACATCATTATTCAAAACTACTGGTCTAGAGAGTCATGCAATTATTTTCAACAAAGAAGGATTATTAGATGTTTATTTGCCATTGACATGAATAGTCTCTCACAATTTTCATAAAATTGATAAGCAACAGCAATGTGATATGGCCAGTGTACACATGATTGGGTTGAAATTTTGTTTCTGCTTCTGAGCTTTGTAACCTTGCTGAGCCTTCATTTCTCTATCTATATAGTTGGGGTAATGGATAACTCATGGGAATGTTCAAATTATCGAATGATCTGATACATCCGTAAAAAACCCAAGATAAAGTCTGAACACAGCGCTTGGCACATAGAAGGAATGCTATGATTCATAAGCATAAACCTATATCATTCCAAATTTTCTTCTTTTTGTTGTAAATATGCCTTGTCTGGAAATAAATCCATACAGATAATTATACAGATAGATCAAATAGTGGCTTAATAATATATTGAAATATTTATTTATCATGTTTAGGTGCTTGTAATAAAGTAATACATTTCACAAAGTACCTTGAGGTCAAGGCTTAGCTCAGTGCAATTTCAAAACCTTATTTTATTTACATTATATTGATATACTTTGTGAACATATTATTGATATATATTCCCATGCCCTTTTAGACTTAAAAAAATCTGTAGTTTTGGGTTCAGAAAGTTTTCTCCCTAGCTAAGAATGTTTTGCATTCTATTATTTTAGAATGAAAGATCTTAATTAGAGCTCTGTGTATTTTTCCTCTTTCATATCTAATCAAGAACAGAAGCAATGTATATTAAATATGCACTCCTCTGTAATACGTTCAGGTGCTAAGTCCACAGAGCATAGGGTTGTGTGGTGTTAGGAAAATATGAGCTCAAGGCAAGCCTGGAGGAACTGGGGTGGTCTACTTTTACTTAGTGAAGGTAAACCCTCACTGTATGTGCAGATAAATGCTTATCCATTACTAAGGTGTAACCCAGTACCTGAAATAGCTATGCATTCTTTATCAAGCATGTCTCTGTGGAAGACCAAAGATAATATTTTGGTGAGGAACATGAGGACAGAGGAGAGCGAGCATGTGTGTTCTCATCATATCCAAGTACCACACGGTCCTGGCAGAAAGAGGTATCCACTCTCCATAGCTGACTCACAGCCTCATCACCACACTCTGATAACCATCCACACTAATTCCAGTATGTCCTGTATCCTGCTTTACCTCTATAAACACTACAAGCTACAGACTGCCATTTGTTTCGCATCCTCATATGGCTCTTAAATCCACTATCCTGACTTCATCTCATGACCTTGTCCAAGCACCTCCCCACACACTCCACTGGGCCCTGTGGAGCCAGAGGTTTTATCATAAACATCCTCTGACCACTACTTTTTCTTTGAATATTCCACTTTTTCTCCCCTCAGACTGAAACCTAGTTCTCACTTGAGACACTGCATCCCCTATAGTCCATGCAAGCAGTGACTTTTCTCTTTTCCTCTGCTCATTCTTGGTTCTGCCTGTGAGAGAGGTGTATTGATCATCTTAGTCAATTATAGCCCATGTCCCTCCTTCTAGCCCACTGCTTACTTGATTCCTCTTTCCTGCCATCTCCATCTTCAATCCATCAGGTCTATGTCAAAATATACCTGGAATCTGACCATTTCTAACCAGTTCCACCTTTTCCAGTCTGTTGTAGGCTATCATTGTCTCCCACCTGGGTTGCTGTAAGACCTCCTAAGTGATTTCTTAACCCCTATCCTTGTGCTCTTTGGTCTTTTTTCTTATAGCTTCCAGAGCATACCTTTGAAAACCTAAGTGAAATCATCTCATTTCATGGCTCTAAATCATCCAGTGGCTTCCAATCCCATGAAAAGGCCCATAAGGTCCCACATTATTTGACTCTCCAACTACCGCTGTAATCTTGTCTTCTATTGCACGGTCTTTGTTTTCTTCCCTTTGGCCACACTGCCTCGCTCCTATACCTTGAACTTTGCTAAGAATAGTCTTGACTCATGGCTTTTACACCAGTCTTTCCTCCATGTAGAATGTTCTTTCACCAAATAGTCTCTCATCTTTCATTTATTTTGGATCTCTATTCAAAGGTCAAGTTATGAGTGAGATCTTCCTCAACTACCCTTAGGTAAAGCAGCAGTCTTTTCCCCTACTGTTCTCCATCCATTCTCTTTGTTTCATTTTTCTTGATCGCACTTATCACAACTTCATGTATTACATATTCGCCCCACTCTCCCTATAATGAAAGCTCTAAGAGAAATGAGACTATTTTACTTACTATTTTGTTCTCTTTACCTAGGACAGTTTCTAGCATTTAGTAGATTTATATTCATTATTTGTCTCATGAGTGTTTAAATGATCTCATCACTCTTGATTTAGAATAGGATGGAATCTTCAATTACTAGGAGATATTTCTCCTATTTGCAAAGAAAAATGGACTTTGCTCAGTTTCAGTGAAATAATAGAGAATGAGAAGGAAACGAATGCAGGATAATCATATTACAGTAGTTAAGATTAACTTTTTTGGGGGGATTCATGGCTAAGTCAAGAAAATGATATTATGGAGTGCCTGGGTGGCTCGGTCCGTGAAGCATCCAACTCTTGATTTTGGCTCAGGGTTCATGAGATTGAGCCCCACATCGGGGCTGTCAATGCAGAGCCTGCTTGGGATTCTCTCCCCTTCTCTCTCTCCCCTTCCCCTGAATGCACACATGCATGCTCTGTCTCTTAAAAATAATTTAAAAAGTGAAGAATATTTAAAAAAAAGAAAATGGTATTATATAACATTTTATTAAAACATAGAATTTTAGATAGAATAGAGTTGTGCCTCACTATTCTTTATTCAGGACTCATTCACTCCACAATGAATATTTCCTGTATGCCCCCTCGGGGCATGCTACGTCAAGGAGACAGGCACAAGATCTCCTCTCATGAGTCTTCTAGTAGCGTACGAGATAGATTAAACACATACATTCTTGGGATATGTTTTGTGAAGAAGGAAGCAATATATTTGTTAAAGGAGGCTAGCCCAATGAGAAGGATAAAGCAAGACTTCCCTGGAGAAGTGTAACCATGAAGTTAAGGGAGTTTTGAGTGTTGAGGAGGAGATAGTTAGCAAGAGGAAGAGGAGGGGAATATATTCCTTGCAAAAAGATGAGAGCTTGTCCCTGGAAAGAGCTGGAAGCAGCACGGTGCTGTCATCTGACTGAGGAAACGTGGTGGCATTATTAATGTTATACTGACTACTTATTGAAGCCTAATGGATATTGAGAACTATATAACCTTATACACAATTTAACTATGAATACAATGATTCTTTGTGTGCCTTTTCAATGTCAAGAATGGGTTTGTCTTTAGCTGAAAAGTTCAACCTCTCTGTGTTGATGGACTTACTTTCACTTCTTTATTCTTTTTTTTTCTTTTTTTCCAAAGAGCCCCTTCCTGACAGTCTAGTTCTTTGTAGCTCATCCTTTCTCATCCAGCTAGCTTCCTATTTTTATTGCTGAGTCATCCAATCAGGCTTAATTGTCTCTTTTCTCCAGCTGGCTGTGTCCTTTTGGAGAAAAAATTCTGCTACAGGTGCATTTTTTAAAATTAGGAAAACATGAGTGCCTAAATATGGACACATCTAGATTTTAATAGTGAATTCTGAAGTTATAAAAGATGATTAGCTTCTTTCACCTTTCATAATGACAGCCAGTAGATTTTAGACCATTCTAACGCAGACTGACCCATACCACTCACTGAAAAATATTTTTAAAAAATTCCTTTCACATGATTTTTATTTGTTGCCTAATTATTTCCTTTCTTTTCAGAAATTTTAGATCAATTTAAGATTGAGTCATTTTTTTTTACAAAGGAAATATTTGAAATAAGAATATGACTAAACTAAACTATTGGAAGTGTTGTAATTACTGATAAATAATTTGAATTTCCTGTCTATTATGCATGAAAAATTAGATTTACGAATGAGTTCATTGTTTAAAAGTTGAAAGAGGGATGATTAACCTACTTAAGGAAAAAGCTTCTAAATCCTACCATATGGAAGTCTTGAGATGAATGTTAAGAAAAATATGAAGCTTAACACATATGTAAAGTTTCTAAAATACTTCTTTCTTTGTGCTTGAAAATAAAAAACAGAATTAATTTTATTATATTCCATTGGTCTTCTTCAGTTGGCCCTAATTAGTGAATGACACTAAATGGTAAGTGAAATATTTTCTGTTCAGTTTATTTAAATTGAAAAAAATTATATCTGAACAATAATAAATTAATGTTCAGATATTTCTCTTAGGTTAACTTATTTATAAAAATTCTGGTTATATTGCCCTTTATGACGTATTTTGATTCTTGTAGATCAAATCAAAGATTCAGACTATTTGATACATTGCGTTTTATGGGCTCAGCATTTGTACTTATGTGACATTCAAAATGTTTCCAGATAAGTTCATTTATCAGCTATTTAACTTCCTCCTTTATTGTATTCATATTGACCTAGCTCCACAAATAACTCTTGCTCAATTATCTCATTTTCTAAATTTGATTTATGGGGCTAAAATTGATGGGCTAAAATATTGTGCTGGCACTTCATATACATTATATCAAATAACCCACACAGTACCAATAAAGGTAAACATTATTTATCTTTTTTAGAAGTGAGGAGATGCCGGTTCAGAGGAACTAAGAAGCCTGGTCATCATTGAAAATTAGTGGAAATGTTCTTTAAAGTTTAATTTTTTTTAATTTTTAGTGTTTGCTTATTTTTGATGGAGGGAGAGAGGGACAGAGCATGGGGTGGGTGGGTGAGAGAGAGAGAGAGAGAGAGAGAGAGAGAGAATCTGAAGCAGGCTCCAGGTTCCAAGCTATCAGCACAGAACCCGATGCAGGCATCGAACCCTTGAGCAATGAGATCATGACCTGAGCTGAAGTGAGACACTCAACTGACTGAGCCACCCAGGTGCCCCAGTTGAACTGTTCTTTAGAGAAAAAAATGGTACAGTTTTTGAATTTCATAAGTATATAGTAATGCTCCATTGAAGTGTCCATCTCTCATGCTTTACAGTGATACAGGACACCTTCCCCTGGTAGTGAGAGTACTCTAGAAAAACAGAATTCAATTCAGTGTGATAACATGAGGTGAAGTAAGGCAAACACGAGCAATCAGGGACTTCTATTTTCAGCTTTGTCACTATCTCATTACATGAGCTCAGAAGAGCATTTAACCTTTCGAAGCCTGACTTTTCCACTTCTGGGGGGAGAAAAGGAGGAGAACAATTATGAGATTCATCTAACAAGGGTTTTCTGAAGACTAAACAGTGTAAGTTCCAAGTTCCTGGAATAAAGGTTGCTAGAAGTAAGTTAGAGCTCTTTGAATAAATCGTAGTGATGAGCTCAAATCACCCTTAAAAGGTTGGAGAATTTTCTCCTAGTTACAAAGGAAAGAAACGTGTTTTATGTCTCTCCTGCGTCCTCAGTTTTCTCCTCTGAATAATCAAGGATTGGATTAGATGGTCTCCGTTGTCTCTTCCATCTTCAGATAACATCAAGTTATTCCAGTTTCCCAGAATAATGCTTGGCACATCGTGCTCAATCAAAAATAGATTGAATGAATGAATGGCTCATTACACTGCTCTGATTGGCTTCACTCTATGAGATGCAGTAGTTGTGTAGGTCAAGTAACTACAAGGGTGGTAGTAAGAAAACAGCACAATGGAGGGAATGTTTGAATGACGTTCATGATTTCTCACTGTGTGCTTACACATGAGGGATGGGCTTCTGGAAATTTGCTAAAAGTTGCTTGGTCATCTGTTGTGTGTATTTGAGTTTCTGACCATCACCCTCTTTTGACTGCAAAACTGTGATATACATAGCAGAGAACTGGCCTTGGTATAATAATGCGGCAGGTATGTTTTGTTTGATTTCCTGACTTAGTTTACCCCCGTGAAGCTCTTTATACATGTCTGCTACTACCAGTGAGATCTTTTTTTAAACTTCACTTATGACATGATTTTAGATTTACAGGAAAGTTGTAAAGATAGTAGACAGAGTTCCTATATATCTTTCACCCAGATTCCCTAATGTTAGTATTTTATATAACCATGGTATATTTATCAAAACTAAGAAGTTAGTTTCGGTATAGTGTATATTGGAATTACACTAATGACTAAATTGCAGACTTTCTTAGATATCGCCAGTTTTTCCATTCATGCCCTCTGCATATTTTTGGCTTCCAGGATGCCATATCGCATTTAGTTATCATGTCTTCTTAGAGATATCTGATGTTTTTCAATCTTTTTCTTGTTTTCCATGACCTTGACACTTTGAAGGATACTGATCACCTATTTAGTAGAATTTTTTTTCCTGAAATTTTCTCATGATTATACTTGAATTATGGCTTTTTCCAAGGAAGAAGATTACTGAGGTGAAGTGCCCTTTTCATCACATCTTATCAGGGTGCATGACATCAACATGGCTTGTCACTGGTGATGTTGACCTTGATTACTTGATTAAGGGGGTATTTGCTGGGTTTCTATACTGTAAAGTCACTATTTTCCCTTTTTTTATTCTATTCATGAGAAGTAAGTCACTAAGTACAGCCCATACTCAAGGGGAAGGAAATTACTCTCTCCCCACCCCTGGAAGAAGGAGTATCAAAGTATCTGTGGACATGAGTTAAAATCACCACATTCAGTATTTGGGGGATGATACTTTAGGCTGTGTGATTATCCTGCTCACCTTTAGAGCTTGGATCACTCCTACCAGTCTTCACTGGAACACGGCTACAGCAAATATTACAGCGGTATTTGAGTGGTGATTTTTCTATTCCATTTCTTCTGCATTTATTATTTAAAGTTTTTCTCTGAGGAAAAATTTTCCCTTCTCTACTTATTTATTTAATCATTCATTTATATCAGTATGGACTCATGAATATTTTGTATCTTGGGCTTTAATCCAATACTGTTTGTTGTTCATTTTATTGCTCACCCTATTTCAGCTATAGTCAACTCTTTTGGGTTGGCTCCTGTGTCTTTGGGACAAAAGATAACTTATTTTTTTCTAGCTTTACTTTTTGGCACTCCATGATGCTCCAGAATCATCTTGTGTTTTCCTGATTTTTGCCCTTGAATCTGCAGTTTCTTCAAGGAGCAATAGCCTATTCTTAATGGAATGGTGTGTAGAAATTAAGATGTGAGCACCAGGTGCTTACTGCTGTCAAGGTGTCACTGCTTTTAGGCCATCTCAGCAGACAATGGGAGCATTTTTAATTCAGGTTAGTGTCTATGTATGAAAACACTTCTTTTTTAATTTTTTTTCTGAGAGAGAGAGAGAGAGAGAGAGAGACAGTGTGAACACGAGAGGGCCAGAGAGAGAGGGAGATACAGAATCCGAAACAGGCTCCAGGCTCTGAGCCTGCTGTCAGCACAGAGTCCGATGCGGGGCTCGAACCCACGAACCGTGAGATCATGACCTGAGCCAAAGTCAGACGCTTAACCAAATGAGCTACCCAGGTGCCCCTGAAAACACTTCTTAGAGGATGGTTTCCACTTTTTCTCCTTACTTTTGTTACTCCAGGACTTTCATATAACTGATTATTAGACTGTCTACTTTTTTTATGTAATTAAATGTTAACATAGTTAATGTCAAAGTATCAGCATACAATTTCACAAGTACCTAAATTTTAACGACTCCCCAAGTTTCACTCTAAATCCCTTTTCTGACTTTCAGACTCATATGTCCAGCTCCTTGCTGAATGTTCCTACTTCAAAAATCCGTGTAGCACATCAAATTTAGTATGTTAAAAGTGCACTCTTCACATGATCCTTCTGCTTTTTATATATCTCAGCAGCCACACCACCCACCTAGTCATTTAAGTTAGACTCTCCATCAGCTCACCCATCCAATCAATGACTAAGTCCTGCTGATTTTGCTTTCTAAATATAATCAATGTTCTTTCCTTTCCTTTCCTTCTAATCTTGTTCTAGTCAGAAGTTCTAAGTGTGAATGTACATTTTTCAGTTTTTCAAAATTTTGTTTAGGTCTTGACAAGTATTTTCCTCATTTCGTTCGTATTGCAAGCTTTGCCACTATGAATACACCAGCTTTTCCTCAGTGGTGTTTTTGTTGCAGGCATCTTCAACCTTAGGATAATTGCTGAGGTATGTAGGACATATTTAGTGATGACTAGAGTCAGTGACATTTCTAGGTTTTTAATTGTGTATTGGAAGTACAGTTGTTTTATGTTTATGGTGATACAATTACTTATTTTGGTTAAAGAGATGAAGGAAAAAGGGAGTTAGCTGATATATTTGGATCAACCAAGTTTCTTTTTTAGTTTACTGAGGGAACCAAAGAATGTCTTCTTGTTAACTCTTCTCTCTTCTTTTCCTGGATTTTCAGTGTAATGTAAAGATCATAGTTTTATTAATGTAAAATATTTTAATTTTGTAGCATAGTTCCAACATTTCTGAAACATATCACTTTGAAAAATGTTAATTAAACATGTGAGAGTCTCATCTGCAAAGTGAAAATGATAAAATATGACTCATAGGATTAATGTGAAGAATAAATGAGGTAAACGAAGCATAGAACCAAATCAATAAATGATATTAGTTTTTATTATCACTATTACTCTTGATTTAATTTTTTGTTCACTTGGGCATAGTCTCAATGTTTAGATTAATGTGAACTACTCTCTAATCAAGAGATAGATGGGTAGATAACTATATTAGATATATGTGTAATTCATTATATAAATAGTTTACTACAACTATATGATAGCTTATATAAGTGAAGGAAATGCATCATCTTCTAGAGTAGAAATGAAAATACAGAGTTCCTTATGATCTGCAAAGTAAGATACTGATGGTGGGACATTTAGAGATGGTAGATTGGGTTAATAGAGGAGTCCTGATTATCAGTGATGAGTACTATATGAATGACAGATGCCTATTGTTACAAACAGACTTAGCCATAGGGGGAAAAACAGGACCTGGAATGCCATGAGTACATCATTTCCCCTTACCTGCTATACTTGATAAGAATAAACTTGAACTCAAACAGCTAATTTTTTGAAATATGTTACTGAACTTATTTTATCACGATAACCACTTTTTCCCTACACTGACATTTGGCATACCCACAGACTGTAGGTTATTTACAATACCCTAGGTCATACTTGAGAACATTTCTACCAAAAAGGGCAAAATATACTAATTTGGTGGTGACTATTGATATACATTCTTTTTCTTTTACTAAGGTATTTTAAATTGAGATTAAATTACATCATATAATAGACTCCTTCCCTCACCATTATTTGCTTTCCTAAATAATTAACTCTTTGAAAATAATCATTAGAGATAGCTGCCAATTGATGACAACCTAAAATAAAAATACATATCTCTCAACATTTTAGTTCTCTTTGTTTTTCTGGAACATATCCAATGCATAAAGCTAAGTACCCCTCTGTGATCCAAGGTCATTTCCATTTACCCATTTGAAAACAGAGTGGGGCAAAGGTGATATAATAAAGAAAAATGGCTGTTATACTTGTCAGTGACATTAGTCAGAACCCATTGGATTTGAAACATACACTCTCTGCTTTCAGGGTTCATCAGTGTAGGAAAATTAAATAAATATACACAAACCAAAAGAAGTATAAGAACACAAAAGAATGTGATCTGATATAAATCATTAGAGTGAAAAGTATACACATTTAAGTTTCTGTAAACAACTATTTACTTTGCATTACATCATATTTGGCATTATATGAAAATGCAGTTATATTTCAAAATGAGAAAATTACAATGAATTAGGTATTAATAAATATGTTTTGACTCTAGTTATGACTATGCTATCCTTTAAGCTATGCACAGGAAATGGATATTGTTATAATACACAGTTCGTCTTCAAATGGCTTATAACCCATTGAGTCAGAAACTTAGATCATTCACAAGCTAAAAGGTAATGAATGGTACAGATAACAGTTGCCATTTAAGGTTGGAAGTCAATCAAAGATGATTTTCTGGAGGAGTCAGAGCTTAATCTACTACTTGAAAATAGAAACACTAGGCAAGAAGGAAGAGACTGAAAAAAAGTAAATCAAGCCACTAAAATTAACATACTGATATTTAATTATCAGCAACATAAATATTTATAGGCAGAACTTCAGGTACATAATTTTTTCCAGCTTCATAAAGGGGTTCTGATTCCCTTTAAAAGTTGAAAACCTCTGCTCTATATTCAGAAGTTTCTCCCATAGATACTTTTATATAAAATTAATCTGCCTCAACTTGACTGTTTAAGTTATTGCACATTTTATGTTAAAATGGAAAACTTTTGACTAAAGTCTTCTTCCTAGACTACCAGATAGTTAACTGAATTTTTAAAAGGGAGAACCATATTTGAATATCTCCTCTATGGTGTGATACTGGAATGGTACAATATATAAATCCTAGAACTGTTTATGGTTCTTATTTTAAAAAGTAAGTAAGGTTGAAATGAATGAAACTAATCAATATTTATTATATTATTAGGAGCTTAATGGTCAGTACTTAAATTTCAGTGACAAAGCTAAGGTCACATAGTTTAAAACATTTGTATTTTTAATCATCTTTTACAAGTTATATTTTATTATCATTAAAAGAGTCTGAAATTAAGCCAAGTGTTTTTATTTTTTTTAAGAGAACTGCTTTTTTCTTTGGTTGTACTAGATGAAAATAATCTTAAAGAATTTTGTAATTATTCTTAATTTTATAGTAACTTTATTATGGACACAAACCATCTCTCTGTGTAAAACTAATTTGATTATTATAAAACAAAGTAGGTGTGCAATTAAAAAATATTTTAAGATTCTGTGTATCTAGAATTCTCTTCATACTCTAGTAAGTTCTTAAGCTAATTATAGTATACAAAAGTACAAGTTAGTATATTAATTAATGAAAATCATATTATTAAGTCTAGTAACAAGAAAGCCTTAAGAAAAACATTGCGTCATAAGAAGTTTGGGGTTAGAATGTCTGAGTGTGTGTGTGTGTGTGTGTGTGTGTGTGCGCGCGCGCGAAATAGAGTTGGATAAAATTGCAGTGGATCTTAATTCTTTATTTCAGAATAAGAATTCAACATATATTTCCATACCAAGTTTATTTTTAATTTTTTTATTCCTTTCTTGCTGCATCCACAGTTATATTGTAATGCAGATGTATAATTTTATATTTTTACAGATAGTTTCATAGGAAGATAATTACTTCAGTGCCGATCACCCAACAGTTTTTACATTCTTAGTGTTATTTGCTTCCAGAATGTAAAATCCATAAGAAAAAAACTTCATATTAAAGACAAACTAATCGCTCGAGATGACATTTATATCTGGAGTCAGTCACAGCTCTTTTAAAATATCCTCCCTATAGCACAGTGAAATCCTTAAACACAAGCCTTATCCTCCCGTTTTCTTACTTAACTCATTTCGTGACTCCCCATCTTCTGCAGGTTGAAATTCTGACCTGTCTAAGACCCTTCTTGATCTGATCTCAATTTACTCTGGAAGCAACTCTTGCTGCCACCTCATATGCCAAAGTATTTTTTTTTAAATAAGTTTTATTTATTTATTTTGATAGAGACAGAGAGAATATGAGAGTAGGGGAGGGGCAGAGAGGGAGAGAGAGAATCCCAAGCAGGCTCTGCATTGTCAGTGCAGAGCCTGATGCGGTGCTCAAACTCACTAACTGCAAGATCATGACCTGAGCTGAAATCAAGAGTCAGACGCTTCATGGAATGAGCCACCCAGGCACCCTGTGCCAGAGTCTTTTTTTTTTTTTTTTTTTACAAATAGTTCATTGTCAAATTAGTTTCTATCCCAACTTCACAATTACCCCTCTTTCTCAAAGGAGCCATTAGCATTTCAAGTACCTTAACCCCTGCAAAGTTTCACTGCCCCTCTCAGGAAGAGGTAGTAGGATCTTCCTCTCTGCTTTTTCCTCCTTAGAATACTACAGCAGTGTGATTAAAGTGTATCATGGGCATCTTTTCATATTGGTTCTAAAGCTACCTAAATATTTTATTTTTTTATTATTTTTTTAAATGTTTATTTATTTATTTTTTTTTTTACAAATAGTTTATTGTCAAATTAGTTTCCACATAACACCCAGTGCTCATCCCCACAAGTGCCCTCCTCCATGCCCATCCCTCCCCCCCGCACATCCATCAGTCCTCAGTTTTTGTCAGCATTCAAGAGTCTCTCATGGTTTGCCTCTCTCCCTTTCCCCCA
>NW_024080715.1:3000734-3015361 GCF_003009895.1 Hyaena hyaena | reverse complement strand
GATGTGTCAAGTAAGAAGTTGCTGCGGTGGAGGTCAAGGAGGTTGTTTCCTGCTTTCTCCTCTAGGGTGTTGATAGTTTCCTGTCTCACGTTCAGGTCCTGTATCCATTTTGAGTTTATTTTTGTGCATGGTGTGAGAAAATGATCTAGTTTCATTCTTCTGCATGTTGCTGTCCAGTTCTCCCAACACCATCTGTTAAAGAGGCTGTCTTTTTTCCATTGGATATTCTTTCCTGCTTTGTCAAAGGTTAGTTGGCTGTATACTTTTGGGTCCACTTCTGAGTTCTCAATTCTGTTCCATTGGTCTATGTGTCTGTTTTTGTGCCAATACCATATTGTCTTGATGATGACATAAAGCTACCTAAATATTTTAAATAATGGCACGGAATCTTATTCTGTTCTTCTAGCAATATAATTATTTCCTAACAGAGGGACATATACATTGATTCCAATCCATTGCTACTGGAAACAGTGATCCAGAAAGTGCAGTTGACTCTTGAACAGCACAGGTTTGAACTGGGTGGTTTTTGGATAAATATACAGTACAGTACTGTAAATGTATTTTTCTTATGATTTTCTCTTTTAGCTTACTTGATTGAAACAATGTAGTATATGACATATATAATAAACAAAACATATGTCATTTGACTGTTTTGTTAATGGTAAGGCTTCAGGTCAACAGTGGACTATTAGTAATTAAGTTTTAGGAGGTGTCAGAGTTATATGCAAATTTTCACCTGTACGGGAGGTGATCAGTAACCCCACATTGCTCATGTGTCGCTTATATTCTCATACACAGCTCAATGATCAGTTCTGCAACTATTTTTGTATAACAAGTTCTAGAAAATGAATTACTGAGTTAAAAATACTCATGTTTTTATTTCGAAGACACAGCATTAAAATGAGGTATTAAAACATTAAGTATTTAATTATAATTACAAATAAATAGAGGTAACCATTTACTTTCAAGTATCAATAAATGTCAAATACCTGTTTCAAATACATGCCAACTATGAGGCAAATATTTGCCTTGCTTTATTGCCTATTTGATTTAGATTATATGCTTACACAGTAAGATAGCATGCTCTTTTCTTTTTCAGTAGCTTTTGATAAGTCTTAAAAGTAAAAAATGTTGCAGTGTTAATGCTCATTTTTAATTTTTGTAAAAATACAGCAGAAAATATAGTAAGGCAAAATCAAGATTTGTCTATTTGTTGAGGCATGGCTAACTCCTCTTATTTCTCTGCCCAACCCAACCAGCAAAATAGTGGTGTTTGATCATATGTAATTAAAGTAAATTAGCTTTTAGAGACAGAGTTTGGGTAGTGTGCTAATTATAAACACACATCCCTTTCCTTTGCCCATATTTGTGAATTAGGTGTGAAGATCATCATCTGGCATTTTGAAGTTTGTGTCTTTAGATTTATTATTATAGCTCTTTCAATGATTCTGTAAATGTCTTATCTGAGAAGAGTGTCTAATATTTAGCATTAAAGAATTCATTAGTTCAAGTATATCATTTTTTAAAAGTTTGATATATTTAACTTCTATGACCCTATGACATGCAATTTCTGTCCTTTTATTATTAATACATTTTGAAGGGTCATTTATATGCAGACCACAGAACAGTAGTTAATAGATGTTTTGTCACCTATGTGACTGGTTCCTTAATTTCTTACAATGTCACTATTTATTGATAGGACCTTTATAGTGTGTCAAAAGCGTAGACTTTCTTTAATGTTTCTAACTTGAAAGTTTAATAGTGACATTACTAGCAAAGTGGTTAAGAGTGTGTAATTGCCAACTAGTCTGCCTATCTTGGTCTCCCACCCACTAGCCATATCACTTTAGACATAGGCAACTTGCTTATCTCTTCTGGATAACCACCTATACAAAATGGGAACAGAGGTCTTCTTTTCCTCATTCTGTTGTTGTGAAGATTAAAGAAGAACAGAAAGGTGGGAAGGAGGGAGTGGGAGAGGAAGGAAGGAAGGAATGAAGGAAGAAGGAAAGGAAGGAAGGAAAGAAGGAAAGATGGGAGGGAGGAAGGAGGAAAGGAAGGAAAGAAAGAAGTTAGGTTAAATCTCTTAGAAATATATTTGTAGTTGGGTTGTTTGTAAAATTCTATTTGTTGTTCCTTTGATCCTGTATATAAATTATATGTATATAAAATCACTCTCTTTGAGTGATTAAATCCATTTCAATAATTTTTTGAACAATTATTTTAGAGATCATTGTTTATAAAGAAAGTTTTAAGTGACTCAGTAGTTCCCATTTGACTAAAAAGATTTTTTTAAACATTTATTTATTTTTGAGAGACAGAGAGAGACAGAGCATGGGGTGGGGGTGGGAGGACAGAGAGAGAGGGAGACAGAATCTGAAGCAGGCTCCAGGCTCTGAGCTGTCAGCGAAGAGCCCACTGCAGGGCTTGAACCCATGAACAGTCAGATCGTGATCTGAGCTGAAGTCAGATGCTAATGAATTGTGCCACTCACGTGCCCCATCAGTAGTTCTCATCAGAATTAAATATTTATCTTGCATTACCTGTTACGAGTATTTAATAGCTGTTAATAAATCAACTGGAAAAAACAAAATACCTTAACTGTTATATATATTGCTTTTCTTTTTCCCTTCAATATATTGACTTATATTTATTCAGAAACATAAAAATGAAGTGAATATTTAATCATAATCTAAATTATCTGAGATGCCAAAAAACAAAGAAATAATTTAAAAGCTTAATATATTTGTGATTAATATATTTTTGCCAAGGAAAGAAACTGGAATGCTGCTTAGAAAAATACCTGTTGTTCAGTTACCCTCCTCCTTATGGGACAGTTAAAGTTTTTCACTATCTGGAATTAAAAATTGTCTTGACACAAATACTTCTTAGACTGTTGGAGCTGGTATTGCTTGGTTTATATATGTGATAGTTTTCAGACTTGTTGCAATAAAAAAGTACAGTAAGGGAAATAGCTAGGGGGAAAGAAATTACACCAAAATATTTGCTTTAAGAGTCTAAAACATAGATCTTTTACAAAAATTGAGGAATAAAGAACACACTGTACTTGATACTCAGAATGGGCAGGGAGCCTATTTTTATTAGCATCAATGTGTAGCATTCAGGTGGAATATAATCGGCTTCTAATAAAGGAGAAGTGTATAGAAGAAAATAATCACAGGGTATATATGTGATGATGGGGGTTCGAGGTGCAAAATTGGTCTTCATCATCGTATTGCAAATTGGCTGTTGAATATACACTATTGATACAGAATATTAGCACAAAATGATCTGAAATTAAAAAAAACATATTGAAACCTTAAAGGAAGGTTATTACATTAAAAAAAAACCCTATAAAAAATAAAAACCCTCTTGTACTAAAGGCAGCCTCCCCTCTTTAAGAAAAGTTAATTGTATAAGATTTTTTCATCATTTTTTGAAAGCTGTGTATAGACAGAATCCTCATCTGCACACTTATTACTGTCCACAAATGATGTAAAGACACTATCTTATTGGCCATGTGATGAAGAGATGATATTGGTCGCTATGACCATGCTATCTCTTCAAGCACTTGCCTGGAATCATTCAGAAGCGACGGCATTAGATGTTTTATTTTTATTATCCCAATAGCTACCTTAATGACCCACTTTCCCTTGAATGTGTAGAAATTGCCCAAGAGTGATTTTGGAAAATGAAGAAAAAACTATTCAATAGCAAACATGATATTTTATTGCAGTGATCAAAAAGAAAACCAGAAACTATTTCTTTAAAAAAAAAAATGCTTGGGTCTATTGCTTCAGGTCATAACTAATATGGAACGTTTGTCATACCACTAGTCATATTTTTAAAATCCATACTGGGAATGTTTTAAGTATCTGGCAAGATTTCATTTTTCTTTATGCTGTTCCTTTGGGCATGGCATTCCTCTATTGATTACCACCTAATGGTTTTACTGGCAGTAGAGATTTTGTGGACAAGGCTTCAGGCTATAAATTGAATACAGGAAACCATACATGTTTTTCTTTCATAACAATTCAATCATCTAATACTATATTTAGAGTCCATTTTAAGTATTCTATAAAGAGAGCATGAAATAATTATTAAATAAAAAAAATACCTAGAAGATACTCTTGTCACCTACTTTTATCCAATATTCATCCAAGAATTCATCTGTAAGATGCTAAAATACACTTTTTTAATAGTGTTTCCAGGCCAAATTGTCTTGTTCATATTTATCACTGTATAGCATTTATGATATATTTTTTATATTCTTTATTCAGGAAAGTGCTGGAAACAATTTGGCAATTGTTCTAGCCATTAGAGTATCTATGATCCATATAAATCTTATAGTTTATACTTGAGTGCATATTTTAACAAACAAATGAGAATTGGTTGGAAAATTCATTTTTGGCAATACTAAAACCAGAAATAGATTCAGAATATGTCAGATACTACTGTATGCATTTGAGTATCATCTGTGATATTATAGGTTGTTTTTCTCTGCCTTCTTAAAATTCTAAAAAGATAAAAGAAACATTATGCCACTGTTGACCTATAGAAAATAATTACTTGAGATACATTTAACTAGGTATGCTTTAAAAATCCCAGGCTTTTGGGCCACCTGGGTAGCTCAGTTGTTTAAGCATGCAACTTTGGCTCAGGTCATGATTTCACAGCTGGTGAATTCAGCCCCGTGTTGGGTTCTGTGGGCTGACACCTCAGAGGCTGGAGCCTGCTTCAGATTCTGTGTTTCCCTCTCTTTATGCCCTGTCCTGCTTGTGCTCTGTTTCCCTCTGTCTCTCAAAAATAAATAAGCATTAAAAAAAATCCACACTTTTCCATATAACTGCTTGAATTGGACACATATATGATTTAATTAACTAGTTCAGACTGTGTTAATATTATGTAGGTACTGATTGTCTCTAAACAATAGAAAAAAAAAATGCCTGATACACACATCTACTTTCACTGACTGTTAATAAGAATAGAAATGAAATATGAATATAAAAGTCCAAGCTTTTTATGCCACTGTCCCGTAGCAGCATTCATGTGTGTTTGCCAGCAATTTTTTTTTTAATGTTTTATTTATTTCTAGCAGAGAGAGAGAGACAGCGTGAGCAGGGGAGGGTCAGAGAGAGAGGGAGTCACAGACTCTGAAACAGGCTCCAGGCTCTGAGCTGGCAGTCAGCACAGAGCCCGACGCGGGGCTCAAACCCACGAACTGTGAGATCATGACCTAAGTGAAAGTTGGACGCTTAACCGACTAAGCCACCCAGGCACCCCTGTTTGCCAGCAATTTAATGAACGGCGAGAGATGGTGCTTCTCAGACACTTGGCTGTGAAGAGAGCAAAGTTATAGATACATGTTCTATTTTAATCACAGGAGAAATAAAGAGAAACTCTGACACTTTTTCCCAGTCAGCAATCACAAAAAAAGTATTCAATAAGCAGCAGCCAGTTTCTTAACTATTTTAGGTGAATGGAAAGTGAGGAAGACACGTGTTAGTTTGCTAGGGCCACCATAACAAACTACCATGGACTGGGTGCCTGAAACAACAGATATTTATTTTCTCACAGTTCTGGAGTCTGGAAGTCCAAGATCAAGGTATCAGAAGAGTTGGTTTCTTTTCTCCTTGGCTTACAGATGACCACCCTGCTGTGTCCTTACATGGTCTTTCCTCTGAACATGTGCATCCCTGATGTCTCTGTGTCCAAACTTCCACTTCTTATAGAGACACCAGTCATACTGGATCAAGGCCACCCTAACAGTCTCATTTTAACTTAATTACCTTTTAAAAGACCTTATCTCCGAATGTAATTACCTTCTGAGGTACTCAGGTTTAGGACTTCAACATTTGAAAAATGGGAGGACGCAATTGAGCCCATAGTGACATACCTCCCACTCATTGTGACTTTCTGTTCCGAAACTATGGATGCATTATCAGGACATGTAGGGTTTTTTGTTGTTTTGTTTTGTTTACATTTCAAACAAAAATATTATGTAGTAGTTACAATCCCTAGATACTATATCTAATCAAATAACTGGGACTCTATAATTTTTTTAAAGGATTATGAGATGCCAAAGTAGATATCATGAAGTCCATATGCAAAACATCATATGCTTTACTCCTAGGAACACATTTTAGGCCCTCACTCAGATCTGATTTATTTTTCATTTGGACATATTTAGAAGCAATCTGATTTCCTGGCATTAGAAAGCACTTCGGGCCAGAAGGAAGCTGATGTTAGCTGTCCTCTCCCAGCTACTGTTTAACAGGTGAATTACATGGGCCCTGAAGGTCAGTGGCAGAATCCACACATAAAGCTACCTTCTCGGCTGTATATCCAGTGCTCTTACATGAGCTGCTTGCTGATTTGGGATTAGATTCTAGCAACTGAGGTTCTAGAAAAGCTATTCCTAATGGGACAAGGCTGCTGAGATTACCTACTCACAGTGGAACAGAAAACTTCATTAGATTTTTTTTGTTTTGTTCAAAACCATAAAAGACGACATAGAGAGTGAAACGACATAGAGATTTATGACAAAGGCCAGACATGCCCACCTACCACCCCAGAAGGACTAATCACTGTGAATCCTCATCAACTCTCTAATTTGCAGAAGCATTGTCCATTTTCAGTTTTGTTTGACAATTGGCTAGAGATTAGAGAAAATGTAAAAAAGGAAAAAAAGTTTTTTTCTGTCTAGCCCTGTATCCATCTCCCATACTTTTTGTAATTTCAGTCTTACTTACTAAACAATAGGAGAGAAGTTACATACTTCAGCTTCACATTTTAGATTGTTTTCCATCCTGTTTGCTAGTGTTCTTTGTTTATAGACACAGATTTGATCTATTTAAAGTAGGTTTAAATACCATTTTCCATGAAGGTGTTTTCTAACTTCTCTAATACACAAAGGTCTCTTTTCTGGAGACCTCAATAATACCCACTGGCTGGAGTGCTCACTTGACATTCATCTGGAGTGGTATGTACTTTTTTTCTTAAATGGATTTGCAAATCTCTTAGCAGCAAGGGGTTTGTTCAATATCTTTATGAGTTTGCTATTTCTTAGGTCAGGAATCACCAACAAAGTGCATTTCTGTCTCTTCCAACTGTTTCCGGTCTGATAGCTTCAAAGTGAGATGCTGTTAGGACCTCTCCTTCCAGGGGAGCTGGCCTGTAGACTTCTGGCAGGAACTTCTAATGGGTGATATCATTCTTTGTATCATTTTACATGGAAAAGAACATTTTCATGGGCTCTGCCGTTCTTACAGCTATTAAAACATTCATCACAAGTGAGAATTCCAGTGACCCTATATTAGTTATTAAAAACTGGAAACATAGAAGGATTTTAAGAATGTGGATAATTTAATACATTCCGATCTAGGGCAAATGGAATTTCTGGAAAAAGAGAACAGGGATTTATGGAGAGAATGGGGAGAGGGTAGGAAACAAATTTTGTATTAAATTAATCAAAAATTTTTTGCCCTGAACTCACCTATTTCTTGCTGCTGTTCAGATGATGATATTGAGACATACACACATACCCACACACTTGCACGTGCACATACACTCAAGGCAGGGGAGAGGATAGAAAGAAAGGGAGACAGAGAGAGTGCACAGTGGGAAACTGCTTTAAACTATACCTACTTTTATAGAGGAAATCAAAGTATTTAGTTAATCTGTCCTTCTTACAAAATGACATGGCCACGGATCTGAACATTATACTACTTACCCTTCCTAGCTTGATGATGCTTCTCCTCTTCATTCTCCTGGAGTCCATAGGTGCTCAGTGGTCAGAAGGACTGGCCAAATAGTAATGATCCAGTTATCATGTCTGGTCTTTTTTGTATTTTTTTAAATTTTATTTATTTCTGAGAGAGAGAGGCAGCATGAGCAGGGGAGGGTCAGAGAGAGAGGGAGACACAGAATCTGAAACAGGCTGCAGGTTCTGAGCTGTCAGCACAGAGCCTGATGCGGGGCTCAAACCCACGAACTTTGAGATCATGACCTGAGCTGAATTAGGACGCTTAACCGACTGAGCCACCCAGACACCCCACCAGTCATCATTTCTCACAAGTTCACTGTCTCTGTGCAGCCTTAGTGAGAGAAAGAAGAAAGTTTCATGTTAAGATCTTCAGTGAATTCAGTCTCACCGTTGTTTCAATGAAATAGTACAGAAAATTTAAAAAACAGGTTTAAAAAATAGAATATAATACTGTGTAAGCTACCAACAGAGGCTTCTTAACCAATGACACAGCCACTTAACCTCATGGCCTGAGTCTAAAACATTACAGAATTATTTTTCCCCAACAGTGATAAAAAACAACTCACAGTCTATGCTTTTTCTAAGAACTGTCAGCTATGGTGGTAACTTCAAACTGTTCTAAGCCCCAAACATATAGTGAATTTTGTTTTCTGAGAGAGAGTGTATGCCAGGAGCAAGTAGGGGAGGGGCAGAGGGAGAGGGAGAGGGAGAGAGAGAGAATCTCATTTTTCTGTGCCCAGCACAGGCCCTCCCTACATGGGCTCAATCTCAAGATCCTGAGATCATGACCTGAGCCAAAATCCAGAGTCAGACATTTTGCTTAACTGAGCCACCCAGGTGTTCCATGATTTTTTTTAATGGAAACTCAACAATTTTTATCTGAACTTTTAAGATAAACAAATAATTAACAGCTAAGTAAATACAAGTACTGTTTGCTCTGAATGAATTTTAAAACTTGTTTCTAGCTCTTTCTGGTCTCACTTTAGATTGTCTCCTATTTTTGTTTTGTATGATGCAAAAGTTCTGGAGCTATTCTAATTAATTTTATCCAGTTGGCAACTTTCCCTTCAGCATTTAGTTCTAATGCAGATTATGGACTCTCTTCCATCAAAATACATGCGTAGCATAACATTGAATTGTGCACACAATTTCCCAAGAGTCATGGGTGACCTCAACCCCCCATGGAGGTCCTTGTTTAAAAATGGTCTTTAAATGGCCATTTGACAAGGGGAAACCCCAGCTTCACCCAGCTGGTCCATGTTTTACCTCCCTGTTCTGAAAAGGCAGCAGCTGGAGTTTTGCTCTGTACACTTATGTGTTTCATACCTGTCTCAATGTGTACTGTTGACCCAGGCATGTTTATGTACATAAACTATTCTTTGACAGTCTTGTTTGGTCAGCTGAATTTCTCTTCAATGGACAGTAAGATTAAATGAGTTATTCATAGATTGTAGACTTTGTGCAAAGCATTGCCACTTTGTATATTTACTGTGATATGGTCACTTAAAATAGCTCATAGTTTTTGATATGGCAATTTAGAATAGCTAATATTTCTTATCACCTCTTACAGGCAAGGCCATTTTTATGCACTGCTTTATTTAATTCTTTGTAACTTCAATGAAGCCAATGCCATTATTATCCAAAAGACACTGAGACACAGAATGCTTTTTGATTGTTTGGATATTGCATAACTGTTTCTCGTAAGCTCAAATAAAAACTTGAAAGTCATAGGTTTTATGAAGTGGCAGGGCCAGAGTAAGATGCTGGACCGGAGGATTTCAAAGTTTGTGCTTATTTTACAAAGTTCTACTTGAACTATATCTTGAAACTTACAAAATGATTTGTTGAAATTTGAAGATGAAGTAATCAAGAGATAAACATATTCAACAAAATTAGAGGAAAGAAATCTCCACAGGGTTTCTATGCATCTATTTCTTTACTTACACTTTGCTTTGAATCTCCTTAGAGCTCCCAACTCGGTTAAGAATCAGAGCGAAATGACCACATTTAGTAAGGCACTCCCAACGGCTGAATTTCTTCTTGTGGATGACTGGTCCTGGCAGCTTGGGTGTTAGAAGGCTTCTGGCATTTAGTTGTTGAAAGTTTGGATGTACCTGCATTTCAATGCCTATTGATCTCCATTACTTGAAAAAAAATCCTTATTTTTTTCTCTATTACCTGTTGTATCATTTGCATTTCCCTCCCTGAGTAAACTTATTCCACATCCATAACTTCCCATTACAGAGATCCCGCATGTATATTCAACTTCCAATTCTGCCCTGAGCTCCAACTCCAGATGCCTCTTAGATGTTTTAACTCACACATTCTACAGGTCAGAATTTCCAAATAACTTCCCTCCTTGTGGCTAATTAATTGTATTCTCTATGCCCACACCTATGTAACTTCTCTCCTAAGAGAAAGTGGCCTGGGGAGGTTATTTGGGAGTGAGAGAGATAAAGAATTTGGTTAATGCAAAGATACATCTCTAATATGTATTGAATAAAGAGCTGGGTCCTGTGCCAGAGTTATAATTTAGAGAACATCGAATCTATGTGTGAGAATGTGCCTGTTTATATTTTATGTATGTATGTATGTATGTATCTATCTTTTTAAAAATTTTTTTAATGTTTTATTTATTTCAGAGAGAGACAGATGCCATGAGCAGGGGAGGGTCAGAGAGAGAGGGAGTCACAGAATCTGAAACAGGCCCCAGGCTCTGAGCTAGCTGTCAGCACAGAGCCCGACATGGGGCTCGAACCCATGAACCATGAGATCATGACCTGAGCTGAAGTCAGACACTCAACCGACTGAGACACCCAGGTGCCCCTATCTGTCTATGTTTTTTTCCCTTCCTCCTGTCCTCCCTCCCATGCTGCCTTCTTTCTTTCTCTAGAAGACTCCTTTGTGGCATTTCTTTTTTTTTTTTTTTTTAATTTTTTTAATGCTTTATTTCTGAGAGAGAAAGAGAGCAAGAGAGACAGAATGAACAGAGGAGGGTCAGAGAGAGAGGGAGATACAGAATCTGAAACAGGCTCCGAGTTAGCCGTCAGCACAGAGCCTGATGCGGGGGTCGAACCCATGAACTGAACCATGAGATCATGACCTGAGCCGACGTTGGACACTTAACCGCTTAGTTGACTGAGCCACCCAGGCACCCTCCTTTGTGGCATTTCTAATGATGAAGTTTAATCACCTAAAAGTCAGGTAATGCTATGGCTAGAATTTGCCTTAGCATTCATTCAATCTATTGATTTTACTTTCATTCAGAAAACTAACCATCCAGAAAAGTTAGACAACATCTTGAGCTAGGACTCCTTTCCTCATGTTCAGCAGACAAATTGGGAGCACCTCAGTGGTCTGCTTTCATTATAATTTCCATGATCTGTGACTGATTCAGCAAAACCGATGCTGCTTCTTTCATCTCAGAGAAAGGATGCCAGAGACAGCAATTTATGTGACTTTAAAATAGCACAATCATTATATCGTGATACTTTGATGCAGTCTTGGCCACCTGAAAGCAAAGAAGATGCACCATCATCAAACCACAGAGAGAATACCTTTTTCCTCAGAGTGCTGGAGATTGGAGGCACCTGAGGAAAGCGGCATTATAGTACTTTCATTTCACTAAAGGAAACCATTTAGTAAATTGCCACTGATACTTTTAAGGGTCCCTTAAGAAGTCTGCAAGCATATAAGTACCTCCCAAAGTGTCTGGGCCACACTCAGGAGAGAACATACTCTAAACTTAGGGAAAATTAGAGAATAATAATAACAAAAATAGCTCTTCTTTTGTAGCCATTTAGAAAGCCCTGGACATGTGTCTTTTACTCCTTTGCATTTTCCTGGTGGCACTAGCAAGGTTAAATGAGGTTTCTTGCCTGTCTGTTAAACTTGTGGGTATTCCCACTGGAACTCTGCCCAGGTGTTACAGAGATTTACCAGCCTTACTGTCTTGCTAAATATGGCTCACCGTCAAGGGTAAGTAAGGTTGCAGTGAGAAAAATAGAACTTGTAGTTTCTTAATATGAACGCAGTATACTCTGTCCCGTGTGTCATATAGGTGTGGTGCATGTCTGTGCCTTTGTCAATCTGGCTGCCTCTAGCAGTGTGTGTGTGTGTGTGTCTATAAGGAATAATAAAATCATTATTTTGAAACTAAGAAAAGGTCTGTCTAGAATAAGTATATGAGAAATACTTCTGTTTAGGGACCCAAAAGATTTGAGGGAAAAATCTGGTATTTTCAAATTAGTTTTCCTTTCTGAAAATTAAACAATTAGTGATTTAATGAAACAATATTTTAAAATAAAAGCATGATATTTGAAGGCAAATTTTGTCTTCTTAAAATTTCTAAGATGGAAATAGTTTGATCCATGATATATTTTAAAAAGGAGTAATCAGAATTTTCTGACAATGCCTTAGTGAAGGTATCTAGAAATAAGATAACTTCTTATTTCTAAATCTTCAGTAGTCTTCCTCTTGCACTTAGATTTAAATCGACATTATTTAGGATAGTTTATAAGGTATTATTCTATGGCTTTGTTTATGCAAACATCCCTCTAAAGCATTCAGGTATTTGATGGCTTGAATTTTTATAGTTATATTAAAATGATTCACATTTCTATAAACACATTGATATGTATTGAGTGAAGTATGAGGAAATAATCAATTCAAGAAAAAAGCCCATTCCAGGAAAAGTTCCTAAACAAAAGCAGTAATTTTGATTTAGAATACATGCTATAATGAAATAAAATTCTGTTGAGCCATTGAAATGTGTTAGAATGAAGAATACACCGGTAACTGAAAATCAGCAACTAATAGGAGTTCTCTTATTATTTATTTTCTTCCTCTAAGATATTTTTGGCCCTTATGTAGAATGAAAGGCTATGCTAATATCCAGAGTCAGTCAGATATTGTGAAATATCTTTAATCATTTTACATCTCCCTTAAAGATTCCTTTATTCTCAGTTTATTTTCCTTATAAATCCTAAATAATGAAGATTTTCAATATTTAAAAATGAGAATGTGTTCACAATATACTATTTTACTTAATATGGTGGGAAATTATGCTAATGTATTTCACTGAGTGAACATGTAAACAAAGCAACATGAAAAAAAATTGAAATTGATGATCAATAAACCAGCAATTTTATTAGTCAGAATCTACCTGAAATTACAGAAACTACACTGGTGTTTAGAATCTTAGAGTCTGAAAATATACAACAGGAAAATAACTTTTCTTCATTTAAACACGACAACTGAAAGAGAAAAAATATAAATGGAATAATTTTCATACCCATCCAATTTCTGTCTTCTCTCTGATGATTGATTGATACTATCTTCTAAGAGTTGATAGGCAGTATCAAGAATTAAGGACAAAGAAGATGTTGTGTCACAAGGGTATGCCCAATATACCTAATAGCCTGCGAATTTATAGATTAGGGAACTGTTCTATTTAGACAATCTGTCCAGATGTCAATTCAAATTTTATAGAGCTTAACTATTAAGTGATTTTTTTCTTCTAACGAACTGTTGACACTTGCAACCATTGGGTAAGTAAGAATTATTAAATGGGGTGCTAGAATCTGTAGAAATATTACTACTGGCCACGGAAACACATATTCCATTCACACATATAGGACTCTCCAGAGAGCTCACACAGGATAGATAGAACCTCAGTCTTTGAGAACTTATGACCTCATGTTCTACTGCCTCCTCCTTGTCTGCCTGAATAAGGAGGTAAACTGAGGCAAGCTCAAATTGTCAGAAATTGAGTTTGTTTGGGAATAGCAGAGGGATTGCGAACTACAGGCTAGTCTCTTCGCGGCTTGGCATGGCCTGTATTTATGGGCAAGGAGTACAAAGAGTGGAAAGTCTAGATGGAGTCCAAACAAGAAGTTCAGTGACTTGAGGATGGGGAGAGATTATTGACGGAGGTCTGTTGGTTAAGAGAGAAGTCTCAGTCTTCTGTAAAGCAGATATTTATGGAAATCAGTCTCTCTGTCTTAAGTTCCATTCTTCTGAGGGCACATGTATAAAATTCCCATTTCATATCCTTTGGTTATATTTTAGATTGAGACCCTTTCCCGTCCTCATTCTGTCTGGGTTCATAGGTCATCATTTGGTCCACAGCTGACTAACATATAGATGTGCCAGTGTCTGTACTTCTTTCATAACAATGACTTCAACACCATGTCACCCTTCCACACTTGTGGCCATTTCATCACCCCAAAATGCCTCTCCTGCACTGACCACTCCAAAAGTCTTGTCACTTATTGTCACTACCTTCAAGTCTGTAAACTTGGAATCCTCTTCTTCCAGCCAGTTTTCTACCCACGGTAACACCTTTGTTTCTGCTCCATTACTACTTCAGACTCCAGAACTGATCTTTTCATGAGTTTCATCATTTCCTCAGTCCCATTGCCTCTTCCTTCCCGTCACACACATTGCAGTGATACACTCCCTTATGCTGAAACAGCTTGTCGCCCACCTCCAGTGCTCACACTGGAAGGAGGAATCCTTCTTTCTGTTTAAGGCGATACTTCTATTTGTTCTCTTTTATCTTTTACAAGGCCGCATTCTAATTTCCTGTATCAGAAAACTCTTCCTCTGAACTGCTGTCTTAACTTCCACACAAGCTTGATCTTCTTCTACCTTAAAAGGAAGCATAGCTTACATTCCCACCAACAGTGTAGGAGGGTGCCCGTTTCTCCACATCCTCGCCAGCATCTAGAGTTCTCTGATTTGCTCATTTTAGCCACTCTGACTGGCGTGAGGTGGTATCTCAGTGTGGTTTTGATTTGTATTTCCCTGATGAGGAGGGATGCTGAGCATCGTTTCATGTGTCTGTTGGCCATCTGGATGT